>NC_053390.1:165633199-165810131 GCF_905171765.1 Bufo bufo | reverse complement strand
TGCTGCTTTTCTATCTCGATCACGAATCCCCACGTTCGTGTTTCGGCATAGTTATACACTACCGCGGGTTGGTTTCTTACCCTGTATAATCCTGTTAGCGCACAGAGTTTATATCAAACAAGAAACTGGTGGCAGTATACCCAGCCTGAACGCGCTGTTTCACTGGGCAGTGAAAAGGCTCTCTCAGCTTGTTGCCTCTCTGTGCCCGCGTGGACAGGAGGTGTCTGTGTAAACTGCTCCAAGTGGATCTTACGTACTCCCAGGAGGGTGTAACGTCACGTCTTGGTACCCATGACCATACCGTATCTCGCTGGCTCTACGTATTTGACGTCCGACGTCAGTCGAAGTACGGTATTTGTCACAGCTCATATGAGCGATGCCTTCTCTATTTAACCCCCTCCAATCTGATATTGATGACCTATCCTGAGGATAGGTCATCAGTAGTAAGAGGCAGACAACCCTCTTAAATCTCTGGTTTTGATACATCCTGTTTTATTATTGTATTATTGCATTTTCTTTCTTTTTTCCCTCATTAAATTGTATATTTTTATGTCTGTTATTAGATTTGTCCCCAACTTCCCCAGACTCCTGAATGGCAAGTTTGCTTTGTTAGCCGGACTTTGCAGTTGTTGAGTTTGTTGAAGCTAAAAATTTCCTAAAAATGGGTATAAGAAAGAATGTGAAGAACTTTTAAAGGCCATCTGTCAGCAGATTTGTACCTATGACACTGACCTGTTACATGTGCACTTGGCAGCTGAAGGCATCTGTGTTGGTCCCATGTTCATATGTGTCCGCATTGCTGAGAAAAATGATGTTTTGTTATATGCAAATTAGCCGTTAGGAGCAACGGGGGCGTTGTCATTACACATAGAGGCTCTGCTTTCTCTGCAACTGCCACACCTCCTGCATTTTGATTGACATGGTGAGGTAGTGAAAATGTCATCACACCTGGCCCTGTCAAAGTGCAGAGGGCGGCAGTTGCAGAGAGAGCAGAGCCTCTAGGTGTAACGGCAACGCCCCCGTTGATCCTAGAGGCTAATTTGCATATATTAAAACATAATTTTTCTCAGCAATGCGGGCGCATATGAACATGGGACCAACACAGATGCCTTCAGCTGCCAAGTGCACATCTAACAGGTCGGCCAGTGTCATAGGTACAAATCTGCTGACAGATGCCCTTTAATATTGGGGTATGTGCAGTGCACATGACAGATTTTCCATGCAGAATTTGGCAGATATTCCATTTCCCATCATCTTCAATGGGAACCGTGCCATTGTTCAGGCATAGATTTGAAATCTATGTCGTGCAAAATACAGAACTCTTGCAGGCCCCAGGAGAATGAGCCCCCACTGAATGCGGCTAACCATACATGTGATTCCATGTCATGTACAGCTGCAAATCTGCAATGTTTTTTTTCTGTCAAAAATATCTCCTGTGTGAATGTACTCTTAGGGGATATTGTTCTTTGGATGTGACATTTTAATCCACCATTATACCATTAATGGCCTATTTCTTTTACAGCCGATTTATCTTACACATTCCCAGTGAGGAACGAGATAACGCCATCAGAGTATGCTTCCAGATTGAACTGGCCCACTGGTTTTACTTGGACTTCTGCATGCAGAACTTTCCAGGCCTGCCTCAGTGTGGGATAAGGGACTTTGCTAAAGCAGATATCCTTTTTCATTGTATGCTCCTTGATTTAGTACAGGGATGGCCAACCCGCGGCCCTCCAGCTGTTGGAAAACTACAATTCCCTGCATGCCTGCACAGCCTACAGCTATTAGGCCATGCTGGGAGTTATAGTTTTGCAACGGCTGGAGGGCCGCGGGTTGAGCCTCCCTGATTTAGTACATCCATTCCTTGTCATTCACTGACCAAAGGAACGTTATGAAGGAAATAGTAAAACTACGTCTTTATTGAAACTCGATTAGAATGTGAACAGGAGGGAAAACTCTTACCTAATAGAAAAACCTCCCAAATGACAAACATATGTCCACACCAATACAGGCGGCATATAACACGGCACCAGCTGGTCTAATGCGACTGTGGAAAACCCAGCCTGCCCTGTCGCTCAGGTGTGCACACAAGTCAATTTGGGAAACCACGTAAGTGGAACCAACTACAACTGTGTGTTGGTCCACGAATACATCCCACAACAGTATGACACGGTTTGTCAATTGGGAGGTTTTTATATTGGGTAAGCGTTTTCCCTCCTGTTCACATTTTAATCAAGTTTTAATAAGGCTCCATTCACACGTCCGCAATTCTATCCTGCATTTTGCGGAACGGAATTGCGGACCCATTTATTTCTATGGGGCCGCACTATGTGCTGTCCGGAAATGCGGATCTGCACTTTCGGGTCTGCAATTCTGTTCCTGAAAAAAAAATAGAACATGTCCTGTTCTTGTCCGCAATTGAGGACAAGATTAGGCATTTTCTATTATAGTGCCGGCGATGTGCGGTCCCCAAAATGCGGAACACACATTGCCGGTGTCTGTGTTTTGCGGATCCGCAAAACACATATGGAGGTGAGAGTGGACCCTAAAGACGTAGTTTTACTGTTTCCTTCACAACGTTCCTTTGGTGGAACGTAAACCACTAATTATTTGTCAGTGAATTTATCCATTTCTTGTGCCTAGAACGTCCCTTGTGGACCATCACAGAGTCATGGTGCTGCATGGTATCTTGACGTCAAAGGAAGACAGACACCATAAAGTTTGAATAGAACGTTTTCCTAAATTTCATTCCGTGTAACATTTTTCTACAGGAAAAACCACAACAGAAACAGTTCAGCATCATCTGCGAGTATTGCTTCTATAGCCACATCTGGCGATACAGTAATGTAGAATTACATACCAGCCATTCATATGAATAGCTGACAGTGTAATGCATGGGTGGGCAGGTTCACTAGTGCTGAGCCACTCAGATTATATGACCCCTCATGTGGCTGACGCTCTCTTTATGGCATCCATATGTCTTAAAGGGGTTGTCCGAGTTATTTTTTTTAATTCTTACTATGTTTCTAACTGGGCAAATGTAACAGCTTTCCAATTAACT
The DNA here is from genome assembly GCF_905171765.1 of Bufo bufo. Classification (NCBI taxonomy): domain Eukaryota; kingdom Metazoa; phylum Chordata; class Amphibia; order Anura; family Bufonidae; genus Bufo; species Bufo bufo. The sequence goes on along the minus strand of NC_053390.1, from coordinate 165,807,070 downwards.
CACTTTATCTCCAGTGGCTGGTTTCTCAGATTTCACTGAGGGTCACATGACCTGTGATGTCAGCTCCTCTCCCTGCTCTAATAATGTTCCTGCACAAGCCTGAGAGATCTGTACAAGAGAGGTCACTGTGCTGGCCACGCCCCCCTGCACTGCCAGCTGCTGCTTATTGCTCTCTCCTAGGATTCTTAACCCCTTCAGCTGCACAGAGTCAGGGCTGAAGTGTTTACTGTGTAGCTGCAGGCAGTGAGGAGACGAATGCTGGGCACAGGAATTGAAAGAGGTTCTGCAGAGCATTACAGGTAGGGGGAAGATCCTGTGTGTATCAGCAGTGTCATTGTACAGCTAGGACTTGTAGTTCTACACATACAACCTGCTGCTGAGTCTCCCAGCAGGCAGACATGTCACTCAGGGCAGCACTTGTATTCACTCCCTTAGCAGTGTCATTATACAGCTGGGACTTGTAGTTCTACACATACAACATGCTGCAGAGTCTCCCAGGAGGCAGATATGTCACTCAGGGCAGCACTTGTAGCCACTCCCTTAGCAGTGCAGGGGAAGGACAGAGATTTTTTTTTTTATTGCAAGTAAACAAAGGACCAGAAGAGAACCAGGGAAATGAGGAAATAGATATTTTTTTTGCCTAAAACTTGCTTAGCTTAGTTATATATCACTGACCACCAGATTTACAGTGCTATATCTTTTTTTTTCTTCCATAACTCGGACAACCCCTTTAAGTAGGCCTTACAGATAGGGGTTGTCTTTATGAGACAACCCCTTTTTTAACCCTTTAGTGACCAGCCTGTTTTGGGCCTTACTGACCAAGCGTTTTTTCTTCCTTTTTTCATCGTCGCTTTCCAAGAGCTATAACTTTTTTTATTTTTCCGTCTATATAGCTTTATGAGGGCTTGTTTTTTGTGGGACAAGTTGTAGTTTTTAATGGCGCCATTTTGGGGTACACATAACTTATTAACTCTTTCTGGGAGGGAGCAATACTGCCACTTAGTTTTTACATTATAAATTTTCCGGCGTTTATTTTTTGGTATAAATAAGGGTACTTTCGCACTAGTTGTTTTTTTTTTTTTCCGGCTTTGAGTTCCGTCCTAGGGGCGCTATACCGGAAAAGAACTGATCAGTTTTATCCCCATGCATTCTGAATGGAGAGCAATCCGTTCAGGATGTCTTCAGTTCAGTCTTTTTGACTGTTCAGGACGGAGATAATTCCGCAGCATGCTGCAGTTTTGTCTCCGGCCCAAAAAACTGAACACTTGCCTGAATGCCGGATCCGTCTTTTTTTTTTTTTTTTTTACATAGGAATGTATTAGTGCCGGATCCGGCATTCAAAATACCGGAATGCCGGATCTGTCCTTCCGGTCTGCACATGCACAGACCGAAAAAAAATAAATGCCGGATACATTTTTCCTGATCAGTCTTAAAATGCCATCAGTTGGCATTCGTTTTGAAGGATCCGGCAGGCAGTTCCGGCGACGGAACTGCCTGCCGGATTCCTCTGCCGCTAGTGTGAAAGTACCCTCACATAATATCTTTAATCTCTGGGTCAGTACGATTACAGTGATACCAAATACATATAGTTTTTTTTCCCCCCGTTTTACAACTTTTTTGCAATAAAACCCCTATTTTGCGGGGCGACTTGTATTTTTTATTGGTATCATTTTGGAGTAAATGGCGCTTTTTGATCGCTTTTTATTAAGTTTTTTCGGTGCAACTAAGAATAAATTAACAATTCTGCAATTTTATTTAATTGAAAAGCGTATTTCCAATGGAAAAAAAAAGCTTAATTTCTCTTATGGGATTTTTTTTATTTTTTTTTACCACTTAATAGTCCCACAAGGGGACTATAACATACAGCTTTTTGATTGATTTTAAAATGCAATGCATTATCCCTATAGTGCATTGCATTTTAATGTGAGTGCTATTCTTACATATTCCAGCAGGCTGCGCCAGAGACACACATCGGCACCCCGTTATCGCATTTGCGGGGTGCCGATGGAAGACAGAGGGAGTCCGCTTCCTCTGTCAGCACTTTACATGCGGCGGGCACCATTGCCCGTAGCATGTAGTGTTAAAGGGAACCTGTCACCTGGATTTTGGGTATACACCCTGTACAGAATTATTAGGCAAATGAGTATTTTGACCACATCATCCTCTTTATGCATGTTGTCTTACTCCAAGCTGTATAGGCTCGAAAGCCTACTACCAATTAAGCATATTAGGTGATGTGCATCTCTGTAATGAGAAGGGGTGTGGTCTAATGACATCAACACCCTATATCAGGTGTGCATAATTATTAGGCAACTTCCTTTCCTTTGGCAAAATGGGTCAAAAGAAGGACTTGACAGGCTCAGAAAAGTCAAAAATAGTGAGATATCTTGCAGAGGGATGCAGCACTCTTAAAATTGCAAAGCTTCTGAAGCGTGATCATCGAACAATCAAGCGTTTCATTCAAAATAGTCAACAGGGTCGCAAGAAGCGTGTGGAAAAACCAAGGCGCAAAATAACTGCCCATGAACTGAGAAAAGTCAAGCGTGCAGCTGCCAAGATGCCACTTGCCACCAGTTTGGCCATATTTCAGAGCTGCAACATCACTGGAGTGCCCAAAAGCACAAGGTGTGCAATACTCAGAGACATGGCCAAGGTAAGAAAGGCTGAAAGACGACCACCACTGAACAAGACACACAAGCTGAAACGTCAAGACTGGGCCAAGAAATATCTCAAGACTGATTTTTCTAAGGTTTTATGGACTGATGAAATGAGAGTGAGTCTTGATGGGCCAGATGGATGGGCCCGTGGCTGGATTGGTAAAGGGCAGAGAGCTCCAGTCCGACTCAGACGCCAGCAAGGTGGAGGTGGAGTACTGGTTTGGGCTGGTATCATCAAAGATAAGCTTGTGGGGCCTTTTCGGGTTGAGGATGGAGTCAAGCTCAACTCCCAGTCCTACTGCCAGTTTCTGGAAGACCCCTTCTTCAAGCAGTGGTACAGGAAGAAGTCTGCATCCTTCAAGTAGACATGATTTTCATGCAGGACAATGCTCCATCACACGCGTCCAAGTACTCCACAGCGTGGCTGGCAAGAAAGGGTATAAAAGAAGAAAATCTAATGACATGGCCTCCTTGTTCACCTGATCTGAACCCCATTGAGAACCTGTGGTCCATCATCAAATGTGAGATTTACAAGGAGGGAAAACAGTACACCTCTCTGAACAGTGTCTGGGAGGCTGTGGTTGCTGCTGCACGCAATGTTGATGGTGAACAGATCAAAACACTGACAGAATCCATGGATGACAGGCTTTTGAGTGTCCTTGCAAAGAAAGGTGGCTATATTGGTCACTGATTTGTTTTTGTTTTGTTTTTGAATCTCAGAATTGTATATTTCTGAATGTTGAGATGTTATATTGGTTTCACTGGTAAAAATTAATAATTGAAATGGGTATATATTTGTTTTTTGTTAAGTTTCCTAATAATTATGCACAGTAATAGTCACCTGCACACACAGATATCCCCCTAAAATAGCTAAAACTAAAAACAAACTAAAAACTACTTCCAAAAATATTCAGCTTTGATATTAATGAGTTTTTTGGGTTCATTGAGAACATGGTTGTTGTTCAATAATAAAATTAATCCTCAAAAATACAACTTGCCTAATAATTCTGCACTCCCTGTAGAGCTGAGGACATGGGTTGCTAGATGGCCGCTAGCACATCCGCAATACCCAGTCCCTATAGCTCTGTGTGCTTTTATTGTGTAAAAAAAACGATTTGATACATATGCAAATTAAAGTGAGATGAGTCCTGTCCCTGAGATGAGTCACGTACAGGACTCATCTCGGGTTAATTTGCATATGTATCAAATCATTTTTTTTTTTTACACAATAAATGCACACAATGCTATGGGCACTAGGTATTGCGGATGTGCTAGCGGCCATCTAGCAACCCATGTCCTCAGCTCTATACCCAAAATCCCGGTGACAGGTTCCCTTTAAACAGCCCGGATCGGCTCTCCTGCCGGTCTGGGCTGTTAGAGCAGGGCTGCAGCTCTCATGTGAGAGCCAGGTCTCCGCTGCACGTAAAAAAGCGCTGGCCCAGCCTAAGGCCCCTTAGTAACCGCCGTAAAAAGGCGTATGGGTGGTCACTAAGGGGTTAAAGGGGTTGTCTGGGATTGTGATACCGATGGCCCGTCCTCAGGATAAGTCATCAATATCTGACTCCTAGAACCCCTGCTCATCAGCTGTTTGAAGAGTGTCGCAGCCTCCTCATAGCGTACCCAGTGCAGTGCCGTACGTTGTATTGTGCACTGCTTGGTATTGCAGCCCACTTGAATGGGACTGATTGGCGCCTAGACCATGTGACTGGTGAACAAGACCTCATTTATCTAAGAAAAGGCCACTAACTCTTACCACCAATTGGCAGGGGTGGGAAGATTCAGATGAGGAGGTTGGTTCAGTGTAGGCAGCGGCTTGAAGGTAACTCCATCCTCTTGTGTCACCGGTGAGTTGTGCCCTGTAGAAATTATATCATCTATCTATCTTCTGGATGGACACTCGCAATAACTTCAGTGACCTGTGACGGGCACAGTACTGCACTCCTTTAGCCTGACCACCGCTATATTTAGTAGTATTATCGTCTCAATGACTTTCCCGTATTCTCCTTTACAATCCTTGCACTTTTCCAGCATTGCCCGTTTTTACTTCCCAATGGTGAAGATGTACAAAGGGTCTTGGATGAATGGAAGGAATATAAGATGGGAGTACCCACCTATGGTGCCATTATTCTGGATGAGTCACTTGAAAATGTAAGTGATAAGTACTGGCAGGGCTATTTAAAGGGATTCTGTCAGCAAGATTACACACATAGACATGTTACTGGAGGAGTGGAGGTCTCCTATAGCATGTCAGAAATATACCAGTATTTAACTAATGAAAGCTATATTAAAAAAACAAATATACAAATAACCTGTGCCCGAGGTGCTGTCCTAACTGTCAGTGGCCATTCCGAGTGAGCCCAGCACTTGTCACTGCGCATGCGCCCGCTTTATGCACACTTTATTTCCATGAGGCTGTTGCCAGCACAGTGATGGGAGACCGTACGGGCTCTGAGGTGACAAGTAAACACGCATGCGCACGATTACAGTGCGGCCTCAGAATGATGTCGGAGGAGCTAGGAGGGGACTTGAGTAATCCGCATGCAGAATCCATGTACAGACACTGTGCGGGCACCCCTTTATAAGTGGATACTTTCAAGGTGTGTATTTTTATTTTTTTAATGAACGTTCACAAAACTCAATAATAATGAATATTGCAAAAACATAAAAAATCGGTGTCCCTACAGATTTATAAAAAAATAAAAATTGCAATTACACTTTAAGGCCATGTTTACATGTGGTGTATTTCATCATGGATTGTGATCTCGGATTAAAGCGGACCTTTCATGTTTTTTTTAATTCTAGATAAATACCTTAACTTGAGGTGTACCCCCGCTGATGCTGCCACCCTGCCTGGGTTTCTTAATGGGTGTCTCCTTCTCCCGGGCTGTGCAGCGATCCAATGACAGCGGAGAGCGTCACAGCCAGGGAGAAGGTTTCTGAGAAACCCTGGCGTCTCCTCCTCCTTGTACCGATGCTCAGTATTAACATATTGAGCGGCGGGCACAGTGGAGCGTAGGAGCCAGGCAGGGTGGCAGCATCAGCGCGGTGTACCCCGCAAGTAAAGGTATTTATCTAAAAAAGAAAAACATGACAGGTCCGCTTTAACTCCCTTTTTATTTATTTTTTCAGGTGCTTCTTGTCCAAGGTTATTTAGCAAAATCTGGTTGGGGTTTTCCAAAGGGAAAAGTGAATAAAGAAGAAGCCCCTCACGACTGCGCTGCAAGAGAGGTGAAGCATCATTCATCCTCATTACCTTATTTCTATTTCCCTCCTTTTTTTGGGGGGGGGGTTTGTCTGTAAAGTTGACGCTCCCTCAGGAGCTGAGCAGGAACCACAGAATACTCCAATCATGGACATCTAAAGAGGACCTTTCATGGGTCCAGACATTATAAAATAACTGGCAGGATATGTAGGGCACTGTGCAGGGATGTAATCTTGCTTACTAGTTTGTCTGGATATTGCCTGCAGTTTTCCCAGCTGGTATGCTAATGAATAGCATCGGTACAGGGAGGAGGAGACTGGTCTGTTTCTCAATGGGTGTGTCCTTCTCCCTGGCTGTAGTGTGGTCCAATCACAGCGGAGAGCGTCACAGCCAGAGAGAAAAAAAAACCTCACCTTTTCCCTGGCTGTGACGCTCTCCGCTGTGATTGGACCACGCTACAGCCAGGGAGAAGGAGGCGCCCAGGGGGGCACAGCGGGCGAACAGATCGCCGCCCAGAAAAACTAGTAAGCAATATTACATCCCTGCACAGTGCCCCACATATCCTGCTAGTTATTTCATAATGTCTGGACCCATGAAAGGTCCTCTTTAACCCCTCACATCTGAGAGTTTGTTGGCTGCTTCCAGTGCCTGAACGGCTTACCTGCAACAAGATGGCAGAAGTCGTTTTGTTACTATAGCAGCCAGGAGACTCTTGAAGACTTCTAGACCTGACATAGTAAAGTTTCTGTATTCCTGTAGGAAAATAGCAATTTTCACATAGGCTGCTATGGTAAACCATTGTAGTCTATGCTATAAGCTATCTGATAATTGCATATTTAAAGGGGTTGTCTGAGCTTAAAAAAATAATAATTCAGACAGCACGTGTAATTGGGTTAAAAGAAACCATACTCGCCCCTTTTCTCCCCACTGCTTCCATTGCTGTGCTGCGCTTCTGAGGTCAATGATTGACTGCAGCGGGGAGGACCTGAGTGCAGCACAGAGGAGAAAAGGGAAGGTATTGACTCTTGTTATTTTACCACATGTACAGAGGTTGCCCAAATGTTTATTGAACTGAAACAACCCCTTTAAGTACCTAAGGGCAGGCTTAAAATACAGTTAAAAAGTAAAAAAAAGAAAAAAATAGTTTTTTAACCCCATCCCAACATGCGCCATACATGTACGATGCAGTGGGAAGTGGGTTCCTGACACGTGCGGTATCGAGCAGGCACAGAAGCTATGGTCACTTGATCATTGACAGGCTCGGCTGTCGCCAAGAACAGGATCCCTGCCGAATCCACCGGCATTAGTGAAAACTCTGATGCTGGTGGACTAACCTCATAGATGCATCTAAGGGGTTTGCAGAGGGGAGGGTTTTTCTCTCGCCCTATCAGCTCCCCGCTATGCCACTGCTATGACAGCCTCGGAGCCTGCCAGCTATGGAGGCCTTCGAGGCCCAGCCAACTGTCAGTATAAAACACTCAGTTAAGTGTAGTACAATACAGCATTTTTATTCCATGTTGCATGCACAGTAGATGCACAAAAACACAGCTCTTCAGCGAACAAATGCCTTACACACATCTCTGCCACATCATTATCTAATATATAAAGGTGTGTGTGTGTGTATGTCCGCTAACGGAATCTACACCGTTGCATTTACAATCACGAAGTATGGCACACTGGTGTCCGGGAAGATTTTAGACCGGGTCTCGGCTCTCTAGCACGTACCGTTCCTGAGATATTCCCAAAAAATGTATTAGCCAAAAGAAGCCTGGTCACATGACCCTTATCAGCCAATAGAAGCTCGCAGGCCCTTAGTCTCCACATGCACACAGTTTTACTCCAGGTTTCCATAACAACCCAGCCATTTTTCTTCACTGCTGTAGGTCAGCTTTAAAGGGGCAGGGTGCTGTGGATGACACTATTAAGGGAACAGAGTGCTGTGAAGGTCACAGTTTAGGGCCACCCTCAAAAGACAGACTTAAAACCCCCGCCCCCAGGTCCCACTAAGCCACGCCCTCGATCTTGTTAGACCACACCCCTCCCACTCCGCAGCCAACGGGGATTGAAAAAAATGAAGGTAAAAATCAACTTTTGTCAGCTGCAGGGGTGGGAGGGAGGGCGACTTTCTACCTGCAGCTCACACTCATACAGCACAGTGCTACTGTCTGAGAGTGAGCTGTTCAAAAGGATATCCCTGTGTCTGTCCAGGCCCTGCGCCGAACGGAGGACAAGGAGTCTGAAAGCCGAACTGTCCGGCCTAAAACCGGACCTCTGGCCACCCTAGGGGCAGGCTGCTGTGGAGGTCACAGTTAAGGGGACAGTCCGCTATGGAGGTCAGTGTTAAGGGGCAGAATGCTGTTAAGGGGACGGTGTGTTGTGGAAATCACTTTTAAGGAGATGGGGTACTGTGGAGGTCACTCTTAAAGGGGCGGGCTGCTGTGGAGGTCACTTTTAAAGGGGCGGTCTGCTGTTGAGGTCACTTTTAATCGACGAGCTGCTGTGGAGGTCACTGTTAAAGGGGGCGGGCTGCTGTGGAGGTCACTGTTAAAGGGGGCGGGCTGCTGTGGAGGTCACTGTTAAGCGGACGGTCCGCTGTGGAGTTCAGTGTTAAGGGGTGGGGTGTTGTGGAGGTCACATTTTAAGGGAACGGAGCTCTGTGGAGGTCACTGTTAAGGGGACACCATCTTCTGACTGCATAGGTGATGTCCCATGCAGCAGCCAGAACCTGCCTGCTTCATACGCGGTGGGTGCTGGCTGTATAATACAGCAGAAAACCGGCCGCAATGACGGGGAGTAGGGTGGAAAAGGGTGCAGAGGAGCAAGTCATGCCTTACAGCACCGTATAAGACAAATTAGTCCAGCTCAAGCCAGGGTCTGCTCCAAGGGAATCCTGTCTTGTCTGCGATGTGTCTGGCCAGTCAGCGATGCATCCTCCGGCAGTAGGCCCAAAGATCTCATATTCTGTGCAACCGCCTTTGGGGAGTTGCACACGTGCAGAGCGCCATTTTGTAATATCAAAAGCTTTACTGGGAGTCCCCACCAATGGCAAATTTGCTTCTCTCTTAGTATTCTGGTTATGGGAGTGAATTCCCTTCTTTTAGCCAAAGTTGCCGCTGATAGGTCATGGAACACTGTTATGCCTGTATATAGGTCTGAAAGTTGGGAGTTCTTCCTTAGAGCTCTCAGAAAAGCTTCTTTAACATGAAAAAAATGAATCCGTAGTCCATCGTTAGTAGTAGGGTCTAATCCTGCTGTCTTGGGGATCCGATGGATTCTGTCTATAGTCATGTCCAACTCCGACAGGCCTGGTATGGCATCCCTAAGGAGGTTTTTAAGAACGGAGCCTAGTTCATCTGCACCCACCGATTGAGGCACCCCTCTAAGGCGTACATTATTGTGCCGATTACGGTCTTCCATGTCGTGCAGTTTGGCTGCTAGCTTTCCAACCTCCTCCTTGAGGGCTTCGTTGGCGTCTATTAGTGAGTAGTGGGAAGCAGTCGGTTCCGCCATCTTGCCTTCTAGGCGAGATGTGCATTTAAAGACATACGCAGCGACTCCAGCATGCTTATCAGTAAGTTTTCTGTGAGCATATGAGGGCCTCCGGATGTCTGTGTTGGTTCTGCAATAGTCCCCCCGGGGAGGAAGCAGGAGAGACCGAGCAAGATGGTGATGGCATCAGCTTCGGGCTCCCGCTCTCTGACGCAGGTTTGTGACAGAACTCTGTGAGTTTTGCCGGGGCCTGGCGCTTTCTTTCTCGCCCCATTGGTGGACTTTTGTTAGGTACAATATCCTTCATGAAATATAGGTGCTAGGGTAGCTGAGGTTAGCCGTTTTCCTGTGCTGTAGACTGAGCTCACAGACTAGGCAACCGGCGCCATCAGCAGCAGGCAAAACTATACAAGTTTGGTATTGCCGTAATCGTATTGGTTTGCAGAATAAGGACGCCATGTCATTCTTAGCGCACAGTGAACGCTGTGATGTCAAAACCCCAAAAACCATGATAAAAAATTTTGGGCAATTTTATCCCACAAATAATTTTTTCCCCCCGTTTTCCAATACAAGACATTAAGTTGTGCCATTAAAAAATACATCTTGTCCTGCAAATGTTAACAGAAAAATTAAAGAAGTTATGGCTATTGGAACATGGGGAGGAAAAATCTAATTCAAAAATGAAAATAGGCTCGGTCTTTAAGGGGTTAAGGTAGCATTAAAAGGGATAATTCCAAGGCCTTACAGATATACACTGCTCAAAAAAATAAAGGGAACACAAAAATAACACATCCTAGATCTGAATTAATTAAATATTCTTCTGAAATACTTTGTTCTTTACATGGTTGAATGTGTTGACAACAAAATCGCACAAAAATAAAAAAATGGAAATCAAATTTTTCAACCCATGGAGGTCTGGATTTGGAGTCACACTCAAAATTAAAGTGGAAAAACACACTACAGGCTGATCCAACTTTGATGTAATGTCCTTAAAACAAGTCAAAATGAGGCTCAGTAGTGTGTGTGGCCTCCACGTGCCTGTATGACCTCCCTACAATGCCTGTGCATGCTCCTGATGAGGTGGCGGACGGTCTCCTGAGGGATCTCCTCCCAGACCTGGACTAAAGCATCTGCCAACTCCTGGACAGTCTGTGGTGCAACGTGACGTTGGTGGATAGAGCGAGACATGATGTCCCAGTTGTGCTCAATTGGATTCAGGTCTGGGGAACGGGCAGGCCAGTCCATAGCATCAATGCCTTCGTCTTGCAGGAACTGCTGACACACTCCAGCCACATGAGGTCTAGCATTGTCTTGCATTAGGAGGAACCCAGGGCTAACCGCACCAGCATATGGTCTCACAAGGGGTCTGAGGATCTCATCTCGGTACCTAATGGCAGTCAGGCTACCTCTGGCGAGCACATGGAGGGCTGTGTGGCCCTCCAAAGAAATGCCACCCCACACCATTACTGACCCAATGCCAAACCGGTCATGCTGGAGGATGTTGCAGGCAGCAGAACGTTCTCCACGGCGTCTCAAGACTCTGTCACCTCTGTCACATGTGCTCAGTGTGAACCTGCTTTCATCTGTGAAGAGCACAGGGCGCCAGTGGCGAATTTGCCAATATTAATGTTCTCTGGCAAATGCCAAACGTCCTGCACGGTGTTGGGCTGTAAGCACAACCCCCACCTGTGGACGTCGGGCCCTCATATCACCCTCATGGAGTCTGTTTCTGACCGTTTGAGCAGACACATGCACATTTGTGGCCTGCTGGAGGTCATTTTGCAGGGCTCTGGCAGTGCTCCTCCTGTTCCTCCTTGCACAAAGGCGGAGGTAGCGGTCCTGCTGCTGGGTTGTTGCCCTCCTACGGCCTCCTCCACGTCTCTTGATGTACTGGTCTGTCTCCTGGTAGCGCCTCCATGCTCTGGACACTACGCTGACAGACACAGCAAACCTTCTTGCCACAGTTCGCATTGATGTGCCATCCTGGATAAGCTGCACTACCTGAGCCATTTGTGTGGGTTGTAGACTCCGTCTCATGCTACCACTAGAGTGAAAGCACCGCCAGCATTCAAAAGTGACCAAAACATCAGCCAGGAAGCATAGGAACTGAGAAGTGATCTGTGGTAACCACCTGCAGAACCACTCCTTTATTGGGGGTGTCTTGCTAATTGCCTATAATTTCCACCTGTTGTCTATCCCATTTGCACAACAGCATGTGAAATTGATTGTCACTCAGTGTTGCTTCCTAAGTGGACAGTTTGATTTCACAGAAGTGTGATTGACTTGGAGTTACATTGTGTTGTTTAAGTGTTCCCTTTATTTTTTTGAGCAGTGTATATATTATTTATTTATTTATTTTTAGACCAAATGCTCATTTGTTAATTAACTTTCAGGTACTTGAAGAGACTGGCTTTGATATAAAAAATCGTATGTGCAATAATGATTACATTGAGCTGAAGATCAATGATCAGTTAGCCCGCCTTTATATCATTCCTGGCGTTCCAAAGGACACAAAGTTTAATCCAAAAACAAGAAAAGAAATCAGAGTAAGTATACCTACCTCTCAGTGTTCTCTTATATTATTAACTTCCCATCCCTCATGAAGGTATATATCCTGTGTCATGTAGGAGGAAGAATGTCCTCCTACATGATCTCTCATTCTTCATTTCTTTTATTATTAGTCTGCTGGATGGGAAATGTATTAGTTAAACTATGTATCAAATGCAACATCTCACGTTATTTTTTTTGTCTTAGAACATTGAGTGGTTTCCCATTGAAAACCTGCCCTGCCATAAAAATGATATGACACCCAAGTCAAAACTAGGACTGGCTCCAAATAAGTTTTTCATGGTCATACCTTTTATAAGGTAAGTAAAGTGACAAAGAAATACAATGATAAAGAGCGTTTATGACCTGCCAGAAGAGGACTGTAGATGACACTGCCACGGATCCTGAGAACGAGGGGTCATATGCCTTGTTCTCAGTGGAGAGGTGGCAGTGCATAGTCTCCCATTTAAAGCATGAATACATCCTCTACTTATGTCTCTGTCCTTCATGATTGGAGGTAGTGTTCAGATGTTTGTTTATGGTTCCAAATATAAATTTATTAGGTTATCCCACCATTACATGTCATTAGATGCCATATTAATTTTATTAATTGTAAAAAATAAAACATATTATCCATTTACATTCTGTTAAAAAATGATTCAGTGCAGAGTTATGACAATTACTTATGCAATGTGGCGCCACCTGGTGGCCACAGTGAATAGCAATGGGCACGTCCATCTGCTGCTGGTCACACATGCGCGCTCACTTTCTCAGCCAGGTCACTCCATGGTGGTTCTATGTTCACTACTTCTGTTGGCTCTCCTGCAGTGCACAGAGGATCCTGTGGGAGAGTGATTGAGCACGTGTGACCAGTATTGAGGAAACCACTCTGGTCTCTGCTAATGCTGGGAGTCTCTCCTCTCCATACATTTGTAGCAGTAACCTAGCGCAGCAATATCAACAAAGACTTCTTGATTCATATGAAACATTGCTTATTGTAGACGATTCCACCTATATCCAATTGAACAGACAATACATGCATGGGTTCCTGTGTGGTTCATAGAAAACCTGTCCAAGAGGGTCCGTGATGTTTGCCTGAAATGTTGCTGCCACTTGTGTGCCTGTGCCAGCCTCTCCTTATACAGAGTTCCTGTTTCCCAACTATCTTTTTTGCTCCTTGTGGGACTATCTTGGTCTTGAACCACACTGGAGTTCATGTCTATGTGTTGTCTATATTGTTCAAATGGACACTTTTGGAGTTTTCTACAATAAGAAATGTTGTATGCGAGTCCTATCTTTTTACTAGATTTTTATTTTTTAACAGCGTGTAAATGGAAGATATGCTTCATTTTTCATAATCTACAAAGTGAATATGACAGGTAATGGTGGGACAACCCATTTTAATATACACAAGACTGTTTACTAGAGATGAGCAAATCGATTCATTTATTAGAGTGAGGGGGTGTCCCCACTGCTTGATTGACAGGGCCAGACCCGGAAGTGCAGCGGTGCATCTACAGTTGCTGCTCCGGTAGCAGCCGCAGAGCCTTTGTGCTTGTGGAGCGTGACATTGGCCCTGTCAGTGAGGCTGCGGAGGGGAACTCTGATCGAATCGGTTCATATGAATCGATTAGTTCCTCTCTACTCTTTACCTAATTTAAACTGGCCGTACACATTAGATAATTGTTAGTTGGTCCTACTGATAAATGAGTGCTGACCAAATGTCTGCCAACATCTGCTGTTGAGAATAAACCAAGGATCGTCAAGTTGGCTTTTAGCATGCCAGTCTTTTCTTCCACCTGCGAAAAGCAGCAACCAATACGTCTGGCAGTGGCTTCTCCCCTACTGCCTATGGCAGTAAACATGCACACTGAGCACAGTGCAAATCAAGACATTTTAGGTAAGAAAAATTAGGTTTCTGTCCTAGTGACTACTTTTATTCTTGAAATGATGATCTTCATTATTGGTATTCTTTCTGCCTCTTATTCTTAGACCATTGCGGGATTGGCTTCAGAAGAGACTGGGCGACTCCTCAGATAGTGATACTGGATTGCCCTCTGCTGGAAGTACACCATCAAAACCTACTGGAGAGAAATCCAGGTAAGATGGCATTCCTGCATGGACTATAGAGAATGCAAACAATCTAGTTCTACAATTTACTGAGTACACGTTTACTAGCATTCCATACATTATAGGAGGTGTGGGGATGGGGGGGGTTGGCAAACACTCCCACTTGTCTGGACCTGTAAAGGTAAGCTTTCTTACCTGCTTCTCCGCAACTTCTTCTCCTGGCCTGGGATGCTTCGCTGTGCTCCCTCATTGAAAACATACAGTTTGACGACGCCTGCATCATATCACTGGCTGTGGTGGTCACCGGATCCCCTTGCATCATGTGATCATTTGCCATGATATTGAAGGGAGCTGGTCACCGCCATGGCCAGTGATTGGCTGCAGGCGGCTTTAAACTGGATGTTTTCAGCAAGAAAGCACTGCAGGCCGGGAGGAGAGGATGCAGAAAGCCAGTGCCTTTACAGGACCAGCCAAATTGGGGGCGGGTGACCCCCCCCCCCCCATTCTTGCACAACCCCTTTAAGCATTAACCCCCCTCCCCCCACATTCTTGCACAACCCCTTTAAACTGAGAGCCGAAACTGAGCCAAACAGATCCACAATAGAAAACGGATCTGTCTCCCATTGACTTTCAATGGAGTTCATGACGGATCCGTCTTGGCTATGTTACAGATAATACAAACGGATCCGTTCATGACGGATGCAGGCGGTTGTATTTTTGTAACAGGTCCGTTTTTGCAGGACGCATCCACCCAAAACGCGAGTGTGAAAGAAGCCTTAATCTTCTCTTTATGGACAGAATGTCTTTACTGAGTCCTGTATACATCATAGCCATACAGATACCACTACCCTATTGATTCTGTAGGGAACGTGAAAGCCCGCCACCTTGCAGCTCCAGTTCCGTAAATATATATAATGAAACCTCTGTTTGATCCACTCAAACAAGATGGCCACTATGCAAATTATATGATGACACTGAAAATTTGTCACAAGAAATCAGGTCTATATAAAGGGATAGTCTTCTAAAAGTGGTGTTATTTTTGGAGATTTAAGCCGGTTATCCCATGATAGATGTAAAAAATAAAAATCCGACATCAAATAGTACATGGCAATCTCTTTCTAACAAAGCTAGAACCAGCCTTGTACCAAGCATGGATCCACAGGTCTCCCCATTGATTGCTCCTATTGTTCTGCTAGATTTATTTCAGGCTGGCAGCTCAGGGGCTATGTCCTTTCTCAGGGAACATGTCCTTTCTGCTGCAGCTTTTTCCCTGTAACTGCCCCAGCTATGGTGGTGACCGATGAAGACTTAGGCCTAGTTCACACGAACGTTTTTATTGCGGGTGTACGGGCCGTTTTTTTGTGTTCCGTATACGGAACCATTCATTTCAATGGTTCCGCAAAAAAAAAAACGGAATGTACTCCGTATGCATTCCATTTCCGTTTTTCCGTTCCGTTGAAAGATAGAACATGTCCTATATTTGGCCGCAAATCACGTTCCGTGGATCCAAAGTCAATGGGTCCGCAAAAAAAACGGAACACATGCGGAAATGCATCCATATGTCTTCCGTATCCGTTCCGTTATGCCCAGCCCAATTTTTTTCTATGTAATTACCGTATTTTTCGCCCTATAAGGTTTTTGAGGAGGAAAATAAGAAAAAAAATATTTTGAACCAATAGGTGTGCTTTTGGTGGGTTTTGAACTAATTGTGGTCTGTGGATGGCACACTGTTATGGGGGATCTGTGGATGGCGAACTGTTATGGGGGATCTGTGGATGGCGAACTGTTATGGGGGATCTGTGGATGGCGAACT
The DNA here is from genome assembly GCF_905171765.1 of Bufo bufo. Lineage (NCBI taxonomy): Eukaryota > Metazoa > Chordata > Amphibia > Anura > Bufonidae > Bufo > Bufo bufo. The sequence goes on along the minus strand of NC_053390.1, from coordinate 165,791,292 downwards.
GTTATGGGGGATCTGTGGATGGCGAACTGTTATGGGGGATCTGTGGATGGCGAACTGTTATGGGGGATCTGTGGATGGCGAACTGTTATGGGGGATCTGTGGATGGCGAACTGTTATGGGGGATCTGTGGATGGCGAACTGTTATGGGGGATCTGTGGGTGACGCACTGTTATGGGGGATCTGTGGGTGACGCACTGTTATGGGGGATCTGTGGGTGACGCACTGTTATGGGGGATCTGTGGGTGACGCACTGTTATGGGGGATCTGTGGGTGACAGTTATGGGGGATCTGTGGGTGACACTTATGGGGGATCTGTGGGTGACACTTATGGGGGATCTGTGGGTGACACTTATGGGGGATCTGTGGGTGACACTTATGGGGGATCTGTGGGTGACACTTATGGGGGATCTGTGGGTGACACTTATGGGGGATCTGTGGGTGGCTCTTATTGGGGTCTCTGGATGGCACTGTTATGGGGATCTGTGTATGACACATATATAGCATCTTATGCTATGTGTCATACACAGATCCCCTCCATAACAGTGTCCCTGTAGTGAATGACCCTCAATACAAGGGGTGGGGGTCGCATCTGCTTTTATAATGACAGCGGGGCCCGTGCAGTGACTGTATTCTACTACACGGGCCCCGCTCACTGTATAATCGTATCTGTATTCTGTAATAGTTAATTGTGTATATAATGTAATCGCATAATCAGCGCTACTTACAACTACAAGCGCTCGGTAGGTAGCAGAGAGGAGGGAGGAGGCAGGCCGGGAGGACGGGCGCTGGCAGCGTGAGTCACTACGTCATGCGCCCACGCCGCCTGCTTCATTCATAAAGTGGGCGGCGCAGGTGAGTGACGCGCCGCCCGCCCGTCCTCCCGGCCTGCCTCCTCCCTCCTCTCTGCTACCTACCGAGCGCTTGTAGTTGTAAGTAGCGCTGATTATGCGATTACATTATATACACAATTAACTATTACAGAATACCGATACGATTATACAGTGAGCGGGGCCCGTGTAGTAGAATACAGTCACTGCACGGGCCCCGCTGTCATTATAAAAGCAGATGCCAGGCCCCAGCCCCTCCTCCCTCACAGCTGATACACCCGCCGCGATGCCGTGCGGTGGGTGTATCATTGAAAATACGGCAAAATCAGCAGCATTCGCCCATAGGACGCACTGCTATTTTCCCCCCACTTTTGGGGTAAAAAAAGTGCGTCTTATATGGCAAAAAATACGGTACTGTATATGCCATATGGAAAAACGGAACAGAAACACAACGGAACTCAAAAACGGAACAACGGATCCGTGAAAAACGGACCGCAAAAAACTTTAAAAGCCATACGTTCGTGTGAACTAGGCCTTAAACTGAGCACATGCGACCCTCTCAGTGAGGTGAATAGGGAAATAAGGTATAGAACAAACCGCAGTTGGCGCTATACAGATGCATTTTATTGAAGATCTCAGTGGTCAAGTGTTACTTTGAAAAATGTAGAATATTTTTCGTGGCACAACTCCTTTAAAGGGGTTATCCCATAATTAATGTAGAAAATGAAAATCATCATATAGTACATGACAATACCTTTCTAACAAAGCTAGAACCAGCCCTGTACCTCACATGGGTGCGGAGATCTCTCCATTCATTGCTCCAATTGCCTTGCTAGATTTGTCAGGCTGGCAGCTCAGGGTCTTTTCTGGGGGGCGCTATACAGATACATTTTACTGAATAGCTTAGTGGCAATACTAAAATTTTAATTACATGGAATTACAAAAGTATTCCGATCCAGGTGCTTTTTGACAACCCTTTTAATTATGCTATATTGTGGAACTGAGCTCCTTTCCCATATTCATCTACCTTTAGTTAAAGGAGTTCTCAAAGATTTTTTTAAAATTTGGCGGGGAGCAGGGGGGCTGTGTAAAATTCAGGAATGCTCCATTTTAAAATGTCTTGCTGGTCCTGTGCTGCCACTTCAATCTCCATTGGGACTGTAGTGATCACGCCACATTCACTGTTCCTGTGAACACTTCACTGGCACGAATGGCAAAGTCAAGTCCATCGGGGTTCCTAGCGGTAGCACAGGATATTTCAAACGTGTTTTACCATTTTATTTTACACAGCCCCATGTCCCATATTAAAGGAATGGCACAACATAGAGCCATAAGAATAGACGCTCCAGAATTGTTATTACATGGGGGGTGTAAGTAGTTACTAAAAGCGACAAAACAGATAAATCTCCCCTTCAGTCTCTTAGGTCTATACTAATTAATGGCTTTGTCCAAAGCAGTAAATAATGTCACGTGTAGATACCATGATGTATGTAATACCAGGGCTTGTCTAGTGTAATTCATGTGCTCACTGATCTTTTTAACACTTGCTTCCTTGTAGACCCAGGATGCGCTGTATACCTCAGTTTTCGGAGCTTTCTCCAGGAGAGCAGTTGACAAAGCCTAAGGTACAGTAATAACCACACAGTCATCTATTGTGCATTGACTTGTATATTTTAATATTGATTATTGTGTGTGTGCCTCCGGCAGTCCGTGCGCCTGATAGAAATCTATGCCAGGTCGTAGCTGGCGTTTGTTTAAGTCATCATTTACTCCAGTTTCTAGCATCACCCACGCTATGTCTCCTTTTCGTAAACGGGTGAGGGTGGTGTAAAAAAACGAGGTGAGACTAAATTTAGTTGCAACTGTGTTTACGACAAAAAATAAAAAAATAAAAAGGCATAGGGGATGATAAATCCTCCCCAATGTTCTTTCGAATGGTCCAACCCTTTTAAACATAGGCTATTACCGTCTGATCAATCGGGCCCGACAACCCAACAGTCTGCTGTTCTGCAGTAGCGCCATCAGTTGTGTGGTGGATGGAGCTGGTTACTGCAGCGCTCCTCCTACTGAAGTGAATGGTAGCAGAGCTGCAGTAACTATATCTCTGTCCACTGCACAAGGGATGGAGCTTTAGTAGTTCTGGAGCTACTGCAGAACAGCAGACTAGGGGATTGACGGACCCTTGCTGATCAGATAGTGATGGCCTATTCTGAGGATACGCCATGACTTATAAAGGGTTGGACAACCCCTTTAGGGTGTGAGAAACCTGGCAGTAAGGGTGGGTTCACATCACGTTTTATGCCTCCCTTTGACATATATGTTAGTAAAAAAAAGGATACAAAAACACAGCACACCACGTTTTTGTGTCCAGCAAAATCCGCAAAAAAAAAAAAAAAGTACACTTTATCTTTTTTTAATTTTTTTTACAATGGAACTCTATGGTGAACGGATGCCACAGTATGGCATCATTTTAACTTATACGTTTTTTTGTATTCGTTAAACAGATGGGAAAAATGCAATGTGAACCCAGTGTTCATTTCCACTGCTCCGCCACCATAGGGAAAATGACGCATTGCACAGTTTCTGTAAAAATCTGTGTGCTGTTAGTGTAATGCAACGGCATCCTGGGTTCTCCAGAGCAATAGATGAGGATCCTGAACAGAGGCCCCCGCTGTTGACTGAGAATACTGTAATAGGACATGAAAATGGGACAAGCCCTTTAAAGCACAGCGCATTGACAGTATCTTACTGATAGAGCCCTTGTGTTCCTGTATGTTGCTGCACTGTGTTTTTTGTCTGTGTTAGAATCAAAATCTTAAGAGCAACGGTAAGAAGCAGCATCAAGATTCGCCAAACCAAAACCAGAAGAAGAAAGCAAATGGCGTCCATAACCCACAAGTAAAGCCACAGCCGAATACTGTTCTGGTAAGCGGTGAGGTTATCAGGTTTTCTTGTAAAATCCATCCGGCATAGCCTGGTTTGTGCCCAGAGGAGAGGATTAGGGTACATGAAGCCTCTTTATATGTTCTACTTGTTATTGAGATCTGTGCGATCTCTGACCGTGACCGGTGTGTATCCTTAGGGCCCATTTAATTGTACACAGGCAATGACCTTTACTTTCTTTTCTTCATAGAAATCTGAGCGAAAACTTAACCCCAGGAGGCTAAATGACACTTTTGATGTGGGTTCGTATCTTTCTTTATTTTTTTTTTATTTTTTATGTTTTGAATCCCCCCCCAGTCTGAATATAAAAAGCTAATGTTGTAGTTCTCCATTAAAGGACATCTGTCAGCAGATTTGTACCTATGACACTGGCTGACCTGTTACATGTGCACTTGGCAGCTGAAGGCATCTGTGTGTGTCCCATGTTCATATGTGCCCGCATTGCTGAGCAAACTGATTTTAATATATGCAAATGAGCCTCTAGGAGCAATGGGGGTGTTGCTGTTACACTTAGCGGCTCAGCTCTCTCTGCAACTGCTGTGCCCTCTTCACTTTGACAGGGCCAGGCAGTGAAAATGTCCTCACACCTGCTCCTGTCAATCAAAGTGCAGAGGATGCTGCAGTTGCAGAGAAAGTGGAGCCTTAGGTGTAACTGCAACGCCCCAGTTCCTCCTAGAAGAGAAGAAAATGATTGGCACTCCGACATGTCGTTTCTGGTCCTCAGTGGTAGGGTAATATCACCGATACAATGATACATCGCCGCACCCGGTGAGCCGTTGAAATGCAGTATATATTTTTATTAATCCATCCAGTTATATTATTTAGACATGGCCAATGTTTCGGTCCTTCCCAGGATCGTTTTAACGGCCTGAATAAGATAAATGGATACATAAGAAAGTCTCGCAGGACAAAATGAATCAGATAAATCAAAATAATACATGACCTACATAGAAATGAGATATACGAAAACATACTATAGATGTCCTATAAATGTTATCAGAAGTTACATAATATACCAGACAGAAATCATCCAAAGGTAATGCACATAATGACATCATAAATCAGTGTTTGTTATTAATAATGTAAAAGAGAGCAAGGAGCTGAGGGTGAATACAGCTAAGCCCCTGGTCGTATATGGAGGTAGGGCTGGCTACCCGTATGGCTTGATGCATGCATCAGATACCATAAGAGCAGTGTCAGAACAGACAATACTTATATACATATATATATTATTGACTAGCCAGGGCACAGTAAAGTTTTCTTTTCTTTTTGTTTCAATCGTTTTTATTGGTATTTCAATGTAATACACAATACAATAAAAATGCATTACAATACTTGCATTGTCAGTTGAGTTATTAATAACAAATATAGTACAGTGACATAACCCTTGTCAAAGTAAACAAACTTTCATATATGACATCCATGTTGAAGCCTATTCAGCCCATAAACCGTAAAGTTTTCTTTTCAGTACATACCAGTAAGTCGGAAGATAAGAATGCAGTGATGCTGGATGGTAGCGTTCATGGATATCGGAACGCATGTTCCTCTTTTTAATATTTAGAACAAACCACGGCAACAGTACCCGTGCTCGTGTCCTGAGCTGATTGTAGTAACTGGCAAAGAGTTCACACATGTGCAGTGGAAAAGTGGGCATTTAATGGCACGTATCTGCGCAATAGAAATACATAGGCCTCTTTTACACAAAGGATACGGATTGGCTCAGGATGCGTTCAGGGTGCATTCAGTGAAACTCGCACCATTTTGCAAGCAAAATCAGTCATTTTTGTCTGCGATTCCATTCAGCTTTTTCCGTGCAATGCGTTTTTCATGTGCATGAAAAAAAACCTGAAGGTTTACAAACAACATCTCCTAGCAACCATCAGTAAAAAACACATTGCATCCGGATTGTGTCCAGATGTAATGCGTTATTCACTGGAGCCCCATTCTCTTCTATGGGACCAGGGCTGTGTGAAAAACGCAGGATATAGAACATGCTGCGATTCTCATGCAGCGCAGGACTAATGCGTGAAAAAACCGCTCCTGTACACATGAATGGGTCAGGATTCAGTGCGGGTGCTATGTGTTCACTTCACGCATCGCACCCACGCGGAAAACTTGCTCGTGTGAAAGGGGCCTTATACAGCCGCTGTTATTACTGTTGTAATCCATCAATAAATACATGGATACTGTGTTATTCCTATGTATCAGAGCATCAGTGGAGGCCAAAATGTATCTGTTACACAATTGCTCCTAGAGGCTCATTTGCATATATTAAAACATCATTTTTCTCAGCAATGCGGCACATATGAACATGGGACCAACACAGATGTCTTCAGCTGCCAAGTGCACATGTAACAGGTCGGCCAGTGTCATAGGGACAAGAAGGTTCACATTAAAGTCCCAGTAGTGGGCAGTAAGGAACCCCTGCCATTGTTATCTGCTGTTTTCCACATGACTACACTTCCTGTTCTTGTGCTCATCAGGATGCAAGTCTTATGGCAAGCCTTCTTTATTTTCAGGAGATTTCATTATTTACGATGAGAAAATTGTCTCTACCATTTTGGAGTAGAAAAAAAAATAGTTCAATAACCCATGTATTCATATATTTCTGTTAACCACTTAAGGACCACAGGTTTATACCCCCCTAGTGACCAGGCCCTTTTTTCCAAATCGGCACTCCACAACTTTAGCGGTTTATTGCTCGGTCATGCAACTTACCACCCAAATGAATTTTACCTCCTTTTCTTCTCACTAATAGAGCTTTCATTTGGTGGTTTTTTCATTGCTGCTGTCATTTTTACTTTTTTTGTTATTAATCGAAATTTAACTATTTTTTTTTTGCAAAAAAATGTCATTTTTCACTTTCAGTTGTAAAATTTTGCAAAAAAAACGACATCCATATATAAATTTTTCTCTAAATTTATTGTTCTACATGTCTTTGATAAAAAAAAAATGTTTGGGTAAAAAAAAAAATGGTTTGGGTAAAAGTTATAGCATTTACAAACTATGGTACAAAAATGTGAATTTCCGCTTTTTGAAGCAGCTCTGACTTTCTGAGCACCTGTCATGTTTCCTGAGGTTCTACAATGGCCAGACAGTACAAACACCCCACAAATGACCCCATTTCGGAAAGTAGACACCCTAAGGTATTCGCTGATGGGCATAGTGAGTTCATAGAACTTTTTATTTTTTGTCACAAGTTAGCGGAAAATGATGATTTTTTTTCTTTTTCTTTTATTTTTTTCTTCCAACGTCTCATATTCCACTAACTTGTGACAAAAAATAAAAACTTCCATGAACTCACTATGCCCATCACGAAATACCTTGGGGTGTCTTCTTTCCAAAATGGGGTCACTTGTGGGGTAGTTATACTGCCCTGGCATTTAAGGGGCCCAAATGCGTGCAAAGTAGTTTGAAATCAAAATCTGTAAAAAATGGCCGGTGAAATCCGAAAGGTGCTCTTTGGAATGTGGGCCCCTTTGCCCACCTAGGCTGCAAAAAAGTGTCACACATCTGGTATTGCCGTACTCAGGAGAAGTTGGGCAATGTGTTTTGGGGTGTCATTTTACATATACCCATGCTGGGTGAGATAAATATCTCGGTCAAATGCCAACTTTTCCCATATTTATCTCACCCAGCATGGGTATATGTAAAATGACACCCCAAAACACATTGCCCAACTTCTCTTGAGTACGGTGATACCAGATGTGTGACACTTTTTTGCAGCCTAGGTGGGCAAAGGGGCCCACATTCCAAAGAGCACCTTTCAGATTTCACCGGCCATTTTTTACAGATTTTGATTTCAAACCACTTCTCACGCATTCGGGCCCCTAAAATGCCAGGGCAGTATAACTACCCCACAAGTGACCCCATTTTGGAAAGAAGACACCCCAAGGTATTTCGTGATGGGCATAGTGAGTTCATGGAAGTTTTTATTTTTTTGTCACAAGTTAGTGGAATATGAGACTTTGTAAGAAAAAGAAAAAAAAAAGAAATCATCATTTTCTGCTAACTTGTGACAAAAAAAAAATTCTAGGAACTCGCCATGCCCCTCACGGAATACCTTGGGGTGTCTTCTTTTCAAAATGGGGTCACTTGTGGGGTAGTTGTACTGCCCTGGCATTCTAGGGGCCCTAATGTGTGGTAAGTAGGTAAATGACCTGTGAAATCCTAAAGGTGCTTTTTGGAATGTGGGCCCCTTTGCCCACCTAGGCTGCAAAAAAGTGTCACACATGTGGTATCGCCGTATTCAGGAGAAGTTGGGCAATGTGTTTTGGGGTGTCTTTTTACATATACTCATGCTGGGTGAGAGAAATATCTCGGCAAAAGACAACTTTTCCCATTTTTTTATACAAAGTTGGCATTTGACCAAGATATTTATCTCACCCAGCATGGGTATATGTAAAATGACACCCCAAAACACATTGCCCAACTTCTCCTGAGTACGGCGATACCAGATGTGTGACACTTTTTTGCAGCCTAGATGCGCAAAGGGGCCCACATTCCTTTTATGAGGGCATTTTTAGACATTTGGATCCCAGACTTCTTCTCACGCTTTAGGGCCCCTAAAATGCCAGGGCAGTATAAATACCCCACATGTGACCCCATTTTGGAAAGAAGACACCCCAAGGTATTCAATGAGGGGCATGGCGAGTTCATAGAATTTTTTTTTTTTTGGCACAAGTTAGCGGAAATTTATAATATATATATATATATATATATATATATATTTTTTTTTTCTCACAAAGTCTCCCTTTCCGCTAACTTGGGACAAAAATTTCAATCTTTCATGGACTCAATATGCCCCTCACGGAATACCTTGGGGTGTCTTCTTTCCGAAATGGGGTCACATGTGGGGTATTTATACTGCCCTGGCATTCTAGGGGCCCTAAAGCGTGAGAAGAAGTCTGGAATATAAATGTCTAAAAATTTTTACGCATTTGGATTCCGTGAGGGGTATGGTGAGTTCATGTGAGATTTTATTTTTTGACACAAGTTAGTGGAATATGAGACTTTGTAAGAAAAAAAAAAAAAATTACGCTAACTTGGGCCAAAAAAATGTGTGAATGGAGCCTTACAGGGGTGTGATCAATGACAGGGGGGTGATCAGAGAGTCTATATGGGGTGATCACCCCCCTGTAAGGCTCCATTCAGACGTCTGTATGTGTTTTGCGGATCCGATCCATGTATCCGTGGATCCGTAAAAAACATACGGACATCTGAATGCAGCCTTACAGGGGGGTGATCAATGACAGGGGGGTGATCACGGAGTCTATATGGGGTGATCACCCCCCTGTCATTGATCACCCCCCTATAAGGGTCCATTCAGATGTCCGTATGTGTTTTGCAGATCCGATCCATCTATCCATGTATCCGTGGATCCGTAAAAAACATACGGACATCTGAATGCAGCCTTACAGGGGGGTGATCAATGACAGGGGGGTGATCAGGGAGTCTATATGGGATGATCACCCCCCTGTAAGGCTCCATTCAGACGTCTGTATGTGTTTTGCGGATCCGATCCATGTATCCGTGGATCCGTAAAAAACATACGGACATCTGAATGCAGCCTTACAGGGGAGTGATCAATGACAGGGGGGTGATCAGGGAGTCTACATGGGGTGATCACCCCCCTGTCATTGATCACCCCCCTATAAGGGTCCATTCAGATGTCCGTATGTGTTTTGCGGATCCGATCCATGTATCCGTGGATCCGTAAAAAACATACGGACATCTGAATGGAGCCTTACAGGGGGTGATCAGGGAGTCTATATGGGGTGATCAGTGGTTCATAAGGGGTTAATAAGTGACAGGGGGGGGGTGTAGTGTAGTGGTGTTGGTGCTACTTTACTGAGCTGCCTGTGTCCTCTGGTGGTCGATCCAAACAAAAGGGACCACCAGAGGACCAGGTAGCAGGTATATTAGACGCTGTTATCAAAACAGCGTCTAATATACCTGTTAGGCTGGGTTCAGACCTGAGCGTCTTTGATATGCGCGTTTAACGCGCGTTTTTGACGCGCGTTTTTGACGAGCGTTTTTTGCAATAGTAAACGCGTGTTTGACGCGCGTTTGTGTGATTGACTGCAATGTCCTATGGCCACAAACGCGCGTCAAAACGCCCCAAAGAAGCTCCAAGTACTTGTTTGAGCGTAGGGCGTTTTACAGCGCGTTTTTCAGCGCTGTAAAACGCTCAAGTGAGAACCAGGGCCATAGGGAAGCATTGGTTTTCATGTGTTGAGCGTTTTACAGCGCGTTTGAACGCGCTGTAAAACGCTCAAGTGTGAACCCAGCCTTAGGGGTTAAAAAAATCGCATCTCCAGCCTGCCAGCGAACGATCGCCGCTGGCAGGCTGGAGATCCACTCGCTTACCTTCCGATCCTGTGAACGCGCGCGCCTGTGTGCGCGCGTTCACAGGAAATCTCGGCTCACGCGAGGTGACGCCAATCGGCGTTAGCGTAGCCTTGGAGAGCCGCCGCGATGACACTTTTCGGCGTTAGCGTAGCGGCAAGAGGTTAAAGGGCTTGTCCAACTTTGGGTGCCTTTCTGCCAGACTCTGGTACCGAAGCATACTTTCCTGCTCCCCGCAGCTGGATTCTGGCCCCTTTGGTCCATTGTTTTCATTAATGCACTCCGGTACCCGTTTGTAAAATTCTTGTTTGATCGGGGTTCACATGTGTCGCTTTTACCATAAGACCCCCATCCAAACGAAGTTTAGGAGCGGGGACTGGAGCTTGTTAATAGCAGCAAGGAACCGAAGGAGCCAGAACCCAGTGGCGGGGAGCAGATAAGTGTGCTTCCCTCCGCAGGTCTCATGAGGTTGAAGAGGGTGGGTGTCTGGCAGAAAAGCCCCCAAAGCCGGACGTCCATTTTAAGACTATCATTGTAGTAACATAGTACATAAGGCCGAAAAAAGACATTTGTCCATCCAGTTCGGCCTGTTATCCTGCAAGTTGATCCAGAGGAAGGCCAAAAACCCTGTGAGGTAGAAGCCAATTTTCTCCACTTTGGAGTCGGGAAGGAATTTTTTATTCCCCTAATCAGGCAATCAGAATAACTCCCTGGATCAACGACCCCTCTCTAGTAGCTATAGCCTGTAATATTATTAAGCTCCAGAAATACGTCCAGGCCCCTCTTGAATTCCTTTATTGTACTCACCATCACCACCTCCTCAGGCAGAGAGTTCCATAGTCTCACTGCTCTTACCGTAAAGAATCCTCTTCTATGTTTGTGTACAAACCTTCTTTCCTCCAGACGCAGAGGATGTACCCTCGTCACAGTCACAGTCCTGGGGGTAAATAGCTGATGGGATAGATCTCTGTACTGACCCCTGATATATTTATACATATTAATTAGATCTCCCCTCAGTCGTCTTTTTTCTAAAGTGAATAACCCTAATTTTGATAATCTTTCAGGGTACTGTAGTTGCCCCATTCCAGTTATTACTTTAGTTGCCCTCCTCTGAACCCTCTCCAGCTCTGCTATGTCTGCCTTGTTTACAGGAGCCCAGAACTGTACACAGTACTCCATGTGTGGTCTGACTAGCGATTTGTAAAGTGGTAGGACTATGTTCATATCACAGGAATCTATGCCCCTTCTGATGCAACCCATTATCTTGTTGGCCTTGGCAGCAGCTGCCTGACACTGGTTTTTGCTGCTTAGTTTGCTGTTTATTAAAATTCCTAGATCCTTTTCCATGTCAGTGTTACCGAGTGTTTTACCATTTAGTATGTACGGGTGACTTGCATTTTTCCTTCCCATGTGCATAACTTTACATTTATCAGTGTTAAACCTCATCTGCCACTTATCTGCCCAAGCCTCCAATCTATCCAGATCCCTCTGTAGTAGAATACTGTCCTCTTCAGTGTCAATTACTTTACACAGTTTAGTGTCATCTGCGAAAATTGATACTTTACTATGCAAGCCTTCTACAAGATCATTAATAAATATATTGAAGAGAATAGGGCCCAAGACTGACCCCTGAGGTACTCCGCTAGTGACAGTGACCCAATCTGAGTGTGTACCGTTAATAACCACCCTCTGTTTTCTATCACTCAGCCAGTTACTTACCCACATACAGATGTTTTCTCCCAGTCCGAGCATTCTCATTTTATATACTAACCTTTTATGTGGTACAGTGTCAAATGCTTTGGAGAAGTCCAGATATACGACATCCATTGATTCGCCGCTGTCAAGTCTAGAACTTACCTCCTCATAGAAACTGATTAAATTAGTCTGACATGACCGATCCCTCACGAAGCCATGCTGATATGGCGTTATTTGCTTATTTCCGTTGAGATGCTCTAATATAGCATCTCTCAGAAAACCTTCAAACAGTTTACCCACAACAGATGTTAAACTTACTGGCCTATAGTTTCCAGGCTCTGTTTTTGGCCCCTTTTTGAATATTGGCACCACATATGCCACGCGCCAATCCTGTGGGACATTCCCTGTCAGTATAGAGTCTGCAAATATCAGAAATAAGGGTCTGGCTATGACATTACTTAATTCCTTTAGGATACGGGGGTGTATGTCATCCGGTCCTGGCGATTTGTCTATTTTAATCTTTTTAAGTCGCTGATGTACTTCTTCCTGGGTCAGACAGGACACTTTTAATGGGGAATTTATTTTTACATTCTGCATAATGTAATAAAAAGATAAGTTATAATGCATCAGGATAAAATAATCTTCAGAGGCAAAACTGATACAGTTATACCTAGTGCAGGGCAGAGCTTGACTTTCATCTTTGCTGGGTTCTGCCCTGCTCTATGGATGTGGAATGCCTATGATCACAGTTGTTACAGGGACCAGGCTGTCAGTCAACGCTGGTGATCTCGTTGGCACAGCCCCTGCAATCCCAGTGATGTACGTGTATGTCGTATTGCAAGTAGGGTCTAATATCTTTGGTTGTTCTATGTAGGATAATGTACACCTTACTATATGTTGTAAGATTGAGGAGATCTGACACCATGTTTCTTAGGGGTTATTCCGTTTGGAGATGACATCTAATATATATATTTTTTTTAATAATCCATACCTCCTCTACTGCAGAACTCAGGGAACTTACCTGTGGCCAGTGCTTAGGACTCATATTATTTTTTTTATTTTTTATTGAGTTTTGTCATAATGAATTAACAACACCATGCAAAAGCATGCATATTCCATAGACCTACAAATAATGATGATAATGTCAAATAAAACACCCAAACCCCCCCCACCCCCACCATGCGGCATCCAACAGGAAAGAATGTGATCGGGCCCCTTTTTGGCCTGTATTGTCCTAATCACAATTACTGACATACCGTATACCTCCCACCCCAGATTCAGAGTATGGAAAAAATCACATCCTTCTCAATCTTTCTAACACACACGGATTAAGGCTACTTTCACATTTGCGGCAGAGTGATCCAGCAATCTGCATGGAAACGGAAAGCATTTGTAGACGGATCCGGATGCGGATCCGTCTTACAAATGCATTGCAAGAACGGATACGTCTCTCCATTTGTCATCCGGAGAAATCCGGGTTATATATTTTTTTCACATTTTTAAAGGTCTGCACAGACCGGAAGGACGGGTCCGGCATTGCGGTATTTTGAATGCCAGATCCGGCACTAATACATTACAATGTAAAAAAAATTAAAAATGCCGGATCTGGCATTCAGGCAAGTGTTCTGTTTTTTTGGCCGGAGATAAAACCGCAGCATGCTACGGTATTATCTCCGTCCTGAACAGTCAAAAAGACTGAACTGGAGACATCCTGATGCATCCTGAACGGATTACTCTCCATTCAGAATGCGTTAGGATGAAACTGATCAGTTCTTTTCCGGTATTGAGCCCCTAGGACAGAACTCAATGCCGGAAAAGAATAACGCTAGCGTGAAAGTACCCTAAGGGTTCTGGAGTCTTAGGCTAGTCAGCCCGTGGTATTCTATCAATGTATAAAGGAAAAGAGAGAAAAAGAGACAGGAGGCCGCGCCTCGTGTGTGTGGCTGTATTTACGGTCTAAGTTCACTGTATATAAGAAGCGCTTACCGTGTGTTGTTGTGTATAGTCACAACAACTGTAGAAAGCTTGTGCTGGTATTCTCCCGTCCAGCATGCGGGGTCCTGTACTGCTGCCAAAGGTTCCTTTTTCTCTGCACCAGAGGTGACAGAAGAAAAAAGTGAGAAGATAAAAGGTAGTGGTTTTTGGAACCCTTTTTGCGGCGCTGGAAACAGGAGGCGGATTTTCATAAAATACTTTTTAGAGAATAAAATTGCTTGTTTATTTTTTGTGTCAACGCGTTTCAAGGGCGTCCAGCCCTCTTCGTCAGGACAATAAAAGTATCTGATACTTTTATTGTCCTGACGAAGAGGGCTGGACGCCCTTGAAACGCGTTGACACAAAAAATAAACAAGCAATTTTATTCTCTAAAAAGTATTTTATGAAAATCCGCCTCCTGTTTCCAGCGCCGCAAAAAGGGTTCCAAAAACCACTACCTTTTACATTCTATCAATGTATGCCATTGAGCAATATGCTTTTTTTATGTGTACCCCTTTTAATAAAGATTCCTATTTACGACCAGATCAAACTCTTAGGGACTCCTATTTAATTTCCCGATCATGTGCCAGAGGTTGGCACAGGAGAATACACTCCCGGCAGGAGTGATCTGTAGCAGATGGCTTCTGCTGGAAGAGAGATGAGATGCCCATCTGTGTACAGTTGGTGTGTTCTGACCTACATTGAAATGTATGTGAGAAGGGAGCACACTGCATGCTCCCTTCATTTATTTAAATGTATGTTTTATTTTTTGGTATTTTTTCCCCCAGACTCTGTATTTGCTGTTGGCCTCCACTCTGAAGGACAGGGCTATGACCACGCTGTTGATGAAGCTTGCAATGGGACCCTGGAGTACCCTTTCTCTTCCAAAGCCTTCCTGGGATTTCGGTTTGACAGGGATGCCATCATGAAATCCTTGGATTTCTGACCCAACCAGCAACTGCACAAGGATCATGAATGCTGCGGCGTTGCAGCCAAGAGCATGTTTTAATCAAGCCTTACCTTCCTCAGGTTTTTTCAAGAATGTGCAGGGATTTACTGGGGGTTAGGAGAAGCTCTGTCCTATGGACATTCTGTGTAATTGTATCTGGTGGAGGGGGGGGGATCTTTCCTTCTTGCACTGTTTTTTGCAATATGAGTTTTTTTATTTTACACACGAGTACCTTTTCAGTGTTCAGCTCTCCTACCATACATATTCAGTGGGCATTGCCTAGATGTAGTTTGTCCTTACAAACGGTTCTTGGTCTTCAACTCCCTGAGATAGATGTGACACTTGGTTTACGCTATGGCTTACGTGGTGTAGCTTGAATGTAATATGACTGCGTCGTCGGTGGTGATTTCAGCCTTGCTGCTCACCACTTGTCGAGGTCTGTATTGTTGCCTTGTACAATATGCACTGCACATTACCCGACATTAACCTCTTCACGCCTGAAGTGGGCTCATAATAATCAGGGTGGAAAGGTCTTCAGAACTGTGTTCTTCAATGTCAGTCTGTATAAATGCAGAATGCGTTAGCAGCGACCATCTACTGTAGCATGCCTATAGTGACAGTAAGTATACAAACCCTATGACTGGGTAGGCCAGATTGGATAATTCTTTAATTCTGTGTTTGGAAACTTCACTTTAATGTGACAAGACACAAGCTTTCCTTGGGCTTCTTTTGTCATTTATCCGCTGTTCGTTCATAAATAGGTCAGCCTGGGATGTGAATTACCTATTTTAAGGAATGCATTTACTAGGGGGCATATGCCTGTTGTTGGCATTTTAAAGTGTGTTGTATCCCCTCGTTGCTTTGGTGTTATCTCCGGCCTTTGCCTGACTGTCAGCCGCTGCTCTCCCCTACCACTTTTCATGTTTTGTGAAACCATTTCCGACCTTGTTTCCCTCATTACTGCTGGCAAAATATTTGTCTCGTTATACTACTATGGCAGATCGAAAGGCAGAGATGGACAGCTCACTGGGGTGGCAGGACCACTTGTGATAAGGACGACATTCTCTGACAAGTACGGCTGTATGTCATCGTCCCTTTAAAAGGGAAGTGCTGCACTGACATGCCATGTGCTATCCGCTAATAAAGATCGTGTCTTTTGAGGCTCACTAGGAGCGCTGCTCTATATACTTGTCATCTTATAGGTTATTCTGCTTGTATATGTAGCACAGTGCTATGTGCAGTCATTGTAGATCTGATAACTTTTGGGAGGGGGGGGGTGATGTTTTCTTCTTAATCGCAGGTCTACATATGGTGCCTATTATCAGTAATATATGCAAAAGCAAGCCAGTTGTGGTAGGTGCATGGCCTAGATGGACATGTAGGCATCACATGAATGTGTCTCCCACGCCCTAGTTAATTTTGTAAAATATTTAATGGCCCGGCTCATGCAAGATGGTTATGGACCATGTGAGAATTAAGCTTAAAGGGGCTGTGTCACTTCAGTAAAGGGCATTTATCATGTAGATAAAGTTAATACAAGGCACTTACTGATGTATTGTGATTATCCATATTGCCTCCTTTGCTGGCTGGATTTCTTTTTCCATCACATTATATACTGCTCATTTCCATGGTTACGACCACCCCGCAGTCCAGCAGCGTTGGTCGTATTTGCACGCTATAGAAAAAAGTGCTGGAATGTGCACACTCCCAGCCACCAGAGAGGCCTGAGTTTCTTCCTGTAGTTTGCAAGCATGACCACTGCTGCTGGATTACAGGGTATTCGTACCCATGGAAACGAGACATGTATAATGTGATGGAAAAATGAATCCAGCCAGCAAAGGAAGCAATATGGATAATAATAATAATACATTAGTAAGTGGCTTATGTTAACTTTCTCTACATTATAAATGCCAACTCCTGGTGGAGTTGGAGAAAGATTCCTAGGACACAACCTCCTGGATGCCTCCTGTTGATCCGAGTGACCATTAATATAATCTCCTTTTAAATATTGAATGAATATTACAAGTTTGAGCTTGTTTGCTCATTGCATAATTTATTTTCATTGTCCTGTTTTAATTGGGTTCTTAAAGGGGTTGTTTGTCCCATGACAACATCTGGCAGTACTTTAGAATTAAATGGAGCGGTGGACACGCATGTGTGTCTGCCGCTTCATTCAAATTGGGAACACAGGCCTCCTCCCCATTCTAGTGATTTGGTTGGTGTCCCAGCCGATCGGAGGAAATAGTCTTGATTACATCAATTATTAATTTTATTTTTTTACCTTTTACCATTTTGTGTATGCAACTCCTATATAGAAATATGTGTCCATAGTTACAGACTACAAACAAAACCTGTCCCGCAGTCATGTGGCCCTGTGGGCTAAGAAGTGAAATAACTGAATACTGCAGAATTAGGCTACATGCACACGTCCGTATGTGTTTTGTGGTCCGCAAAATGCGGATCTGCAAAGAAAAACGGTAGACGTCCGTATGGCATCCGTTTTTTGTTTTTTTGCGGACCCATTGTAATAATGCCTATACTTGTCTGCAAACTACAAAAAAAATAGGACATGCACTATTTTTTTTTTGCGGAGCTACGGAATGGACATACTGATGCAGACAGCACACAGTGTGCTGTCTGCATTTTTTGCGGACCCATTGAAATGGAAAACGGAACGGACACGGAAACAAACAACGTTCGTGTGCATGTAGCCTTAGACTGAACACGGTGGGCCTCATTTATCACGTCAGACAATCCAACGACAGTACAGTTTTTTTTTTTTTCTAGAGCGCTGAGGGCTGAACTGTGGTTGCCATGGGCAGCAAGGTTGTTTTCTGTTACAGTTTTGATAAATAAGCTCCAGTGTTTGTCGTGTGTAACCATGGTGACGCATAGCTGTGCACAGAAGCTGTATACGTAAGGTGTCAGGATATTTTTAATCAAGACTTGTGTGCACATGACTAATACTCATTAAGTAGTCACTGGGGCCCACGTAAGGCGGTATGTAGTGTCCTGGCAGTAATGTTAAGAAATATTTTTGCCTCCATAAGCACTGCTTTATTTTACATATCTTCAGGTCTGGGAACCTCCATGTGTGAATACTATTAGCAGCTTTGTACTAAGTTTATTAGCTCCCAGAGTGAAAACCTCTACATTTTACTGGTTACATTGGGAAACCGTGCACTGCAGAATTTAGGTTTAAAACCCACCTTAAGTAATGTAACTCAGAGACTATTGGTCTGCTGTGCTATATCCTAGTGGTTGTAGTGGAAATCAGATTGTCTTTTGAACATCCTTTACCTTTTTAGCATCTGTGTGATGCACTGTATGTATGGTGTAGACGTTCCTTCTGCCCACATGCCTGCCAGGCTGACTAGATCTCACATTACCCTGGTTCTACTTGGTGCATTTCAGGTGGTAAACTCTGGCCAGAATGTTTCTGGAAGCAAAGGTTGAATATGATGTCGCTGTGAAAAGGTGTCCAGATTGTGGCATATAACTGGCTTGTGGTCACTTTCCAATCAGTTCAGTGCTAACTCTTCTAGCATTGAACTTTCACTTGCAATGTTCTTGGATTGATTAAAGGTTTTTTTTGAACTCAAGTATTGACTGACTGAGCCTTAAGATAGATCATCAGATTGATCCCGACACCCTTGCTGGTCTTCTGTTTGCAGGAGGTGCAATGTCTTAACTACAAAGTCCGGTCCACCATGTAGGAGCCATACCTGTTCATTGCAGCTCCTGCAAACAGCTGATTGGTGGGGTGCTGGGAGGTAGACCCTCATAAATCTGGTATTCTAGCCTGAGGACAGGTCAAAAATACTTGGAGGACCTTTCACCATAAAATGCAATGCATTCTGAAAGCACCATGTTATAGAGCAGGAGGATCTAAGCAGCTTAATATATATTTTTTTGGGAAAAGATTTGGTAAAAATTGTAATTTATACATTTCTATCTTTGCATTTTTGCAGCCCTTTGGGTACAAAGAGGAGGCGTTATCAGTGACGGCCATTTCTTATGCACACAGTGCTGTCAGTCACTGAGAACACCTCCCTCCTGTACCGATGCTGTTCACAGGGCTGCAAAAAAGCTAATATATACATTTATAAATGACAGGTTTTAGGGAAACATTTTTCCTACAAAACTATATATCAATCTGCACGACTTCTCCTGCTCTATAACAAGGTGCTTTTAGATTGCATTGCATTTTGTGGTGACAAGTCCTCTTTAAGTCCCAGAGAGAACTTTTAAGGGGCACTTGTCAGAAGATTTGTACCTATGAAACTGGCTGACCTGTTACATGTGCACTTGGCAGTTGAAGGCATCTATGTTGGTCCTATGTTCATATGTGTCCACATTGCTGAGAAAAATGATGTTTTAATATATGCAAATGAGCCTCTAGGATCAATGGGGGCGTTGAGGTTACACCTAGAGGCTCTGCTCTCTCTGCAACTGCCGCACCCTCTGTACTGTGACAGGACCAGGTGTGATGACATTTTCACTGCCTGGTCCTGTCAATCAAAGTGCAGAGAGCGCAGCAGTTGCAGAGAGAGCAATGAGCATTTATGAGTAATGGCAACTCCCCCTTTGCTCCTAGAGACTCATTTGCATATAACAAAACATTTTTCTTAGCAATGCGGGCACATATGAACATGGGACCAACACAGATGTCTTCAGCTGCCAAGTGCACATGTAACAGGTCAGCCGGTGTCATAGGTACAAATCTGCTGACAGATCCCCTTCAATAGCAGTAATCTGCACTGAAGCCAATGTCTGTACCGCCCCTGTATTTTACTTTTTTATTTTGCACCTTTCAATCAAATGATGTGATCTGTCCTGTTGAAGCTCTGTTCTGGCAGCTGTAAGTATCTATCTAGATGGCTTCTCTTTAATATTGTTGGATAGCGATACTGTGAATTTCCTATACCGCACAGACTGAAAATTTCCTCTGTATACATTTCTATATGATCACTTTTACCATAAAGCTGCTCCGCACAGGATCCAGCAGTGCATCACAAGTGTTCATAGAAGATTACTCAAACAGGCTTTTTTTATTTTATTTTTTTATAAATTTCAGAGAGAGAAAACCATCTTGAACATAAGGTTCATTTTGGTCATGTTAAATTACTATGAACAATAATGCCAAGCAGCTCTTGCACTCTTCGGCTATGTCCACACAGTTAAAATCCATAGCAACAAAATCAGTAGCAGTATCAGTATCCGAAAACGGGATGTTTTTGGTGGAGTTTTTATAAGGCCTCTTTCAGACGAGCATGTCCCAATGCGGAAATCACTCTCCATGTGTGTGTGTGATTTTCCGTTATGGACACTGCTTGTTTCACAGGCTCGCACGGTATTATGATGATTTATAATGCTGTGTGTCTCTGCATGACCTCACTGCTACAGAATCAGGGCTCTTGCACACGACTGTTTTGCGGTCTGTTTTTCACGGATCCGTTGTTCCATATCTGAGTTTTTTTTGTTTTTTTTTTTCTCTGATTTAAGTCCTCTTCCATTCAGTTATTCCACAAAACATATCCGTATGCGATCTGTTTTTTTTCGGAACGGAAACAGTAACTTTATTAATCACCAAACACATGTGCAATATGGGCTGGGCATAGCATTTCTACAGTATGGATCCGCAAAATACAGATTAAAATATGTGCGTTCCATATTTTTTGCAGACCCATTGACTTGAATGAGGCCTGGGACCATGATTTGCGGACAATAATATGACATACACTACTTTTTTGCGGAACGGAAATATGGAAACGGAATGCACACGGAGTACCTTCCATTGTTTTTGCAGACCCATTGAAGTGAATGGTTCCGCATACGGTCCGCAAAAAACGGAACGGAAGCGGAAAGAAAATACGTTCGTATGCATGAGCCCCAATACTGACTTATAGAGGTCATGCAGAGACACACAGCATTATAAATCATTATAATGCTGTGCGCTCCTGAAATGGGCAGTGTCCATAACGGGAAATCACACTGAGCCCGATTTCTGCGCAGGACACACTCGTCTGAAAGAGGACTAAGTTCTTGAGTGAGGTTTTTCTGCATCTCCATTAACTTATTAATGGAATCCACAATCAAATCTGCTTCTAAGAAAATGTCCCCTTTCGAGCAGTTTTCAAATCGGCTACTGAAAAAAGGTACCATTTTTACAAGGTTTGCACATGGTTGAAGATTATATATATTTTTTTTACATTGAAGTCAATGGTAAACTGTTAATGGAGTTATGAATGTAGATTTAGCAGCGTAAAATGCTGCTGAATCAGTGGCATATTTTAGATACGTGAACATAGCCTTAGTATCAATGAAGCTTAATGACTTATTGGTCAGAGGCAAATAAAAGTATGAGACACCTACATGGATAATGTCATTGATTGCCCATTGTGGTTTAACACTCTTCTATGCCACTTTACTGTATTTGTCTTTTTGGAAGCTTTATACAAGTGGCATCAGCCCTCTGAGGTTTTACGTGCTCAGACTTAGGTTTTATTGCGATTGATTTGTCTTCTTGTATTGTCTGTCTAGAAATAACATATTACTAAACAGCAATAAACCAAATTTGAAAAACCCTCTTATCTTTTTACTGGTCAGATGCGTTCACTTAACCCATCTTCGATCTTAAGATGTGTATACAATGTATCACAGTACCCTGTTCCCCATTACTCCCAATAGGACCTTCCCAACTCATTTACTGACTTAAAGCCCACCTCTTTGATGTGCTCTGTACTGGCAGGACGTTGTATATGAGTAGCTTATTGACAGCTGCTGTATAAAACTTCCCGTCCCAACATTGATCAGAGATCAGTGTAACAGAAGCATACAGTAGCTGTCATTTGCTGCTGTGTGCTCAGTCATCTACGGCAGTGTTTTCCAACCAGCGTGCCTCCAGCTGTTGCAAAACTACAACTCCCAGCATGCCTGGACAGCCTTTGGCTGTGCGGGCATGCTGGGAGGTGTAGTTTTGCTACAGCTGGAGGCACGCTGGTTGGGAAACGCTGATCTACGGTGACTGCTTCAGCTAGACTCCCTCAAGTAGGGCTACTGAGGACTCATGCACATGTCTGAAAGTGTTTTGAGATTTGCAAAACATGGATCCCAGTCGAGTGCGTGCTGATATATAATTTTTTTTCTTCTGTAGAAACTTCCTATTCTTGTCTGCAAAATGGACAAGAATAGGACATGTTCTATTTTTTGTGTGGGGCAATGGAACGGACGCGTGCTGTTCGCATCTTCTGTGGCCCCATTAAAATAAAAGGGTCCGCATCTGAGCCGCAAATAATGAGGATTGAATGCAGTCCAAACATACGACCATGTGCATGAGCCTTTTAGGTGTCTACTGGGAAAGCTTGTCCAACAGATCTGCAATAATAGACAAGTTGTGAAGACTAGGCTAGTCAAAGCATCTCCAAAGCAACAGGCCTTGTGAGGTGTTCTGGTAGACACTGGTTAACATCTGCCAAAAGTGGTCCAAAGAAGGATAACCCGTGAACTAGCGACAGGTTCATGGTCACTCAAGGTTCATTGATGGGCCTGGTCAGAGTAAGCCAGCCCATCAAGTTACATCACACAGGAGAGCTACTATACCACCAGTTTTTGAAACCGATGATGCTGCCTATGAAAGAAAGTTATAGAGCTGAAGCATTGCATTGACACAAAGTAGAACTTGACAAATCAATAGACAAGTGTGGCACTCACATCTTAAAATCAGTAAAGTACAAAGACCATTACGTGCATTTTTTATTTATTTTTTAATATACACAGCTCCCTCTACAGAATATGCCTATCCTGCAGACACCTAGCACCTATTCCACTTGTAGCATGAAAATCCATGAAGTCCATCTATGATGTCCACATAGCCAAGAAGGCCAAAGAACGACGATGAGCTTCAGCGACCAGCTCCTCCATTCTCCTCATATGTTGGACCTCTGGAGCCCACTCACAAAGAGAGGGCACCTCCACTGATCTCCAGTGCAGAGGAATCACCATTCTGGCTGCTTTGAGCAGGTAGCTTAGTATGCCCCTTTTAACCTGAGCCAAATTCCCAGGAATAATAGACACTTACATTGAGTTGTGTTGGAAAGACTTTTCTCTGAGAAAACTACATAGATATGCAGGATGCCATCCCAAAATAACATAATACTGGAACATTCCCACTGAATGTGCATCATAGCACCTCATTCTAGTCTACATCTCCAAACAGACAGCTGGATACATGTGATGTACAACAACTGAACAGTAAGGCCCCTTTCACATGGGCGAGTATTCCGCGCGGGTGCAATGCGTGATGTGAACGCATTGCACCCGCACTGAATCCTGACCCATTCATTTCAATGGGGCTGTGCACACGAGCGGTGATTTTCACGCATCACTTGTAAGTTGCGTGAAAATCGCAGCATGCTCTATATTGTGCGTTTTCCACGCAACGCAGGCCCCATAGAAGTGAATGGGGCTGCGTGAAAATCGCAAGCAAGTGCGGATGCGGTGCGATTTTCACACACGGTTGCTAGGAGACGATCGGGATGGAGACCCGATCATTATTATTTTCCCTTATAACATGGTTATAAGGGAAAAGAATAGCATTCTGAATACAGAATGCATAGTACAATAGGGCTGGAGGGGTTAAAAATAAATAAATTTAACTCCCCTTAATCCACTTGCTCGAGCAGCCCATCATCTCTTCTGTCTTCTTCTTTGCTGTGTGCAGGAAAAGGACCTGTGGTGACGTCTCTCCGGTCATCACATGGTCCATCACCATGGTAAAAGATCATGTGATGGACCATGTGATGACCGGAGTGACGTCACCACAGGTCCTTTTCCTGCACACAGCAAAGAAGAAGACAGAAGAGAAGCCGGGCTGCGCGATCAAGTGGATTAAGGTGAGTTAAAGTATTATTTATTTATTTTTTTAACCCCTCCAGCGCTATTGTACTATGCATTCTGTATTCAGAGAATGCTATTATTTTCCCTTATATCCATGTTATAAGAGAAAATATTACAATCTACAGAATACCTAACCCAAACCCGAACTTCTGTGAAGAAGTTCGGGTTTGGGTACCAAACATGCCGATTTTTCTCACGCGCGTGCAAAACCCATTACAATGTTCGCATGTTTCCGCAACTCACCCGCACCTTTTCCCTCAACGCCCGTGTGAAACCAGCCTAATACCAACGGATGAGAATCTTAGTTTTTCTCCTTTGCCTGCGATGCCAGGGAAGTACCATGTGTAAAAGAGAATATTTTAACAATCTTCTGAGAGGCAGGGATTTCTAACATTAAATCTGTTTTCCCTTAGTCCTAACAGCAGCATAATAATGGGTTATTTATGTCCCTGTGTACTAGTAAGACAAATGGAATTTTTAATTACATTAATCACTAATTAAAGAGGACCTTTCACCGATTCTTACCCTATGAACTAACTATACAGACATGTAGAGCGGCGCCCGGGGATCTCAACGCACTTACAATTATCCCCGGGCGCCGCTCCGTTCTCCCGTTATGCCCTCCGGTATCTCCGCTCACTAAGTTATAGTAGGCGGAGATACCAGTCCCTAAGTTATGGTAGGCGGAGTCTGCCCTAGCGCTGGCCAATCGCAGCGCAGAGCTCACAGCCTGGGAGGTTATTTTCTCCCAGGCTGTGAGCTCTGCAATGCGATTGGCCAGCGCTAGGGCAGACTCCGCCTACCATAACTTAGGGAACGGAGATACCGGAGGGCATAGCAGGAGAACGGAGCGGCGCCCGGGGATAATAGTAAGTGCAGAGAGATCCCCGGGTGCCGCTCCACATGTCTGTATACTTAGTTCATAGGGTAAGAATCAGTGAAAGGTCCTCTTTAAGTAAAGCACCCTGAGCCTATCTAGGGACATCTAGCCCCTCCCACCTTGTGTATGTTATAAAGATGTAACATAGGGTGGGACTTTGCTGTTAGGAATAAGGGAAAACAGATTGATGTTAGAAATCTATTCTTCCCGTACGTTCTACCAGCAGCACAATAATGGGGATTTAACAAAAAGTAACCCCATTGGGAGGGCACGCCTGTGGAGCAACTCAAAATTGACCACACCTGAGAACCCAGAATTCAATGCACAGTGCGAGCTTCAAGCTGCAGGCCAAATCTGATTCAGCAGGATCAGACTTTAATCAGCCCATAATAGGTGGATCAGTTATTTTATTTTAGGGGCTACAGGGCTGCTGACATCTGTGCAGCTTTGTCTGCTAATACAGCTCAGCCGTATGTCGCTATTAGGGATGATCGAATTTCATATTTTGAAGTTCGTGTGCGGGTTCGTACTGTGGTATTTACTTAATTGCATTATGGATTCCGTTACCACGGACCATAATGCAATTCCATGATGGAATGCCTTTAGAGGCATTCCGTTATTCATTCGTCATAATAGAAGGGCTGTTTCACACGAGCAAGTCCATTGCGGGAATCACGCTCCATGTGCGAGTGTGATCCTCCGCTCTGGACTTGCAGGAGCGCACGGCATTATCATGATTTATAATGCTATGTGTCTCTGCATGGCCTTTTCTCTACAGAATCAGTGACATAAAGCTGTCAGTATGAGTCTGTAGAAATAAGGTCAAGCAGAGGCACATAGCATTATAAATCATGATAACGCCGTGCACTCCTGCAAGTCCAGACCGGAGGATCACACTCACACACGGAGCGTGATTCCCGCAATGGACTCGCTTGTGTGAAACAGCCCGAAGTCTATGGCCCGCATAACGGATCCGTCTCTTTTACGTTATGCAGGAGAGGACTCCAGTATAACGTAAACCAGACGGATCCGTTATGCAGGCCATAGACTTCTATTATGACGGAATGAATAACAGAATGCCTCTAAAGGAGGAATTGCGTTATGGTCCGTGGTAATGGAATCAATAACGCAATTCAGTAAATATGAAATTCGCTCATCCCTAGTCGCTATGGTAGTCACTAGTGACGGGCCCTAATGGTGGCCCTAACTAGCCAGGGTAAGTTTTACCCAGGCACTTAAGTCTTTGTTTCTTCCAGAAATTAAGTAATTATCAGCGTTCTTGATCTCTTTACTCCAGGCTAAATAGATCTCAGACATCCAGAAAGATCTAGGGAATGGAGATTACATTCCTCATTAGGCCTTCCTGCACACACCCGTAGGTGTCCCGTTGCCGTATTGCAGACCCGCAATACACGAGCACCGTTCCGTGTGCATTCCGCATCACCGATGTGGACCTATTCACTTCAATGGGTCCGCAAAGCCAGAGATGCGGAATAGAAGCACTACAGAGTGCTTCCGTCCCGTACTTCTGTTCCGCAAAAAGATAGAACATGTCCTACCGTTTTGTGGAACTGACGGATCGCGGACCCATTAAAGTTAATGGGTCTGTGATCCTCGCGGCTGCCCCATGGTTGGTGTTCGTGCATTGCGCCCCACACGCGTTCGTGTGCAGGAGGCCTTAAAGGAAAACTTGGGACAGACCCTTGAAGGAGATGATCTGATATTATATCCGAGGTATATGTTGGTTCTAACAGTATAAGGTAACAAGGGGGCCTAGACATGCAATTTACAACTCCTATCCAAACCAACCCAATAGCCCCCATAAATTATACAAAGATATTCACATATAATATGTAGTAAATCTTTATTAGTAAAAAAGTTAATAGAAAAGGTGAAGATAAAAAAAGGAGGAGGAGGTGGCAAGATGTCCTCACTCCTGATAACCCCTGATAGAGGAAACCACACAGGTGATCAGCTCAATATGATGATGGTATAAATTTCCATGGGTGAAACATGTAGATGTAGCCCTCAAGATGCACAATGAGGACTGGTAAAACTATCACTGTGCAACAGGATCAAAAATGATAATACAGCTGCATACAACCGATAATTGGGGACCAATAGCAAGCCGGAAACGTGTCCAGTCAGGGATGACACATGGAGGTGTGTCAATGGGTCCGCATGTCAAAGTGTGTATGGTAGGGCTACAAGTGACAGCAGATACTAGCTGTAGTTAACACTAATACATAATACAAAATGAGCAAAGTGCCCACAGTGGATCCATTATTATACATACAGTAAAGGTAGAGCTGCATGCAAGTGGTTTGGGAAAACCAGTAACAAATCAGATAAATATCCAATCATCAAGTCATATGCCGTAGCACAATGATGGACCCACAAACCACAAATGAAACAACAATTGCATGTTAACAACACAAAAATACTGTGAGGAACATTGATCAATTACCCATGATGAGCGAAGTACCCGAGGCAAAAATTGTGCCTGTGCCCCAACGCGCGCTTCACCACCCTACTGGCTTCACCCAGATCCAAGCAGGGGTTCCCGAATTCCATGGAAGTCACATTTTTCCGACCGCAAGCATGGCTTTCCTGCCCAAAACAGTTCCACAGATTTAAGCTGTGCGGCCAGTCTGTCTTCTCCTTCAAAGTTAGTATATGGGCCATAATCCTGAGGCAAGAGGCTGGCAAACAGGCCCCTCCAAAAGCCAGTGGCGAGGTTAGTTTCGCTTGCGGATGCTTGCGATTTTCACGCAGCCCGATTCACTTCTATGGGGCCTGCGTTGCGTGAAAAACGCAGAATATAGAACATGCTGCGATTTTCACGCAACACACAAGTGATGCGTGAAAATCACCGCGCGTGTGCACATCCCCATAGAAATGAATGGGTCCGGATTCAGTGCGGGTGCAATGCGTTTATGTCACGCATTGCACCCGCGCGGAAAACTTGCTCGTGTGAAAGGGGCCTTAGAGATGCAGCTTTCCCAGGATCTAGATGCCAAGATAAATGATGCTTTCCTCCTGACCACAGCACCCCACCCTCTTGACAGTGACCTCCACAGGGGCCCGCCTGTTTAACAGTGACCTCTACAGCACCCTGCCCCTTAACACTAACCTCCATAGCAGACTGTCCCCTTAACTGTGACCTCTACTGTTCCCTGCCCCCTTAACAGAGACCTCCACAGTGCCCGCCCCTTTAACAGTGACTGCCACAGAATCCCTCTCCCTTAACAGTGACCTCACAGTACCCTGCTGCCTTAACAGTGATCTCCACAGTCCCCTGCCCCCTTAACAGTAACATCCACATTAACCCGTCTCCTTAACAGTGATTTCCACAATAACCCGCCCCCTTAACAATGACCTCTATAGCAGCTGCCCCTTTAACAGTGACCTCCACAGAGCCCGTCCCCTTTAACAGTGACATCCACAGAGGCCCACCCTTTATTTGTGACTTCCACAGTACCCTGTCTTGTTAACAATGATTTCCACAATAATCCGCCCCCTTAACAGAGCTCCGTTCCCTTAAAATGTGATCTCCACAACACCTCTCCCCCTTAACAGTGACGTCTACAGCACTCCGCCCTTTAACACTGACCTCCATAGCGGACCATCCCCTTAACTGTGACCTCCACCATTCCTTGCCCCCTTAACAGAGATCTCCATAGCATCCCGCCCCCTTAGCAGTGACCTCCGCAGCTGTCTGCCCCTTTTAACAGTGACTTCCACAGCGGCCACCCCTTTATTAATGACCTCCACAGTACACCATCTCCTTAACAGTGATTTCCACAACACCCCGTCCCCTTAACAATCTGTCCCAAAATAATGCTTTCCTCCTGCCCACAGCACTCCACCCCCTTGACAGTGACCTCTACAGGGGCCTGCCCCTTTAACAGTAACCTCTACAGCAGAGGTTATGAGTAAGAATGGCTGAGGTTCGAAACATGTTAACCTGCGGTGGTGGGTGGAGGTGTCTACTGAAACTGATGTTTTAATGAAACCTACAGTAAATAAAAACGGAGCTACTTTTGGACGAATTGGATGCTGGAACCCCCTTCTTTCTTTTTTGCTACATTGGAGGACGGGTCCGGTCTGTGCTGTGCACCACGTGGATGCGGTGAACTAGAAATATTTTGTTGTATGACCTCTACAGCACCCCGCCCCTTAA
Source organism: Bufo bufo (assembly GCF_905171765.1). Lineage (NCBI taxonomy): Eukaryota > Metazoa > Chordata > Amphibia > Anura > Bufonidae > Bufo > Bufo bufo. Next base: position 165,762,595 of record NC_053390.1, on the reverse strand, counting down.
CACTGACCTCCATAGCGGACCGTCCCCTTAACTGTGTCCTCCACAGCACTCCGCTCCCTTAACAGTGTCATCCACAGCACACTGCCCCTTTAAAGCTGACCTACAGCAGTGAAGAAAAATGGCTCGGTTGTAAAACTGTGTTTATGTGGAGACTAAGGGCCTGCGAGCTTCTATTGGCTGATAAGGGTCATGTGACTGTGTATGGCAGTTGGGATATGAGGAGAAAAACCTGCAGGCTTCTATTGGCTAATGTAGGTCATGTGATGGTGCCATATTTGCATTTTGTGGGGAATATCTCAGGAACGGTACGTGCTAGAGAGCTGAGACCCGGTCTAACCTTACCGGACACCTGATGTACCTGTGTGCTGAATTTTGTGATTGTAAATGTGACGGTGTGGATTCCTTTAGCGGACATACATACACTCAGCTTTATATATTAGATGTTACGATGAGCGAGAGATGGGGCAGCATTGGCGGGTACCATTTTTAAATCATAAAGGGTTCCGCTACAAATCACATTAGCTTTTACTCTTGCCATTCGGCAGGAATATAGGGCCATTAGCTCACCAATAAACCTAGGGCCTAAACCCAATTGGCAAAGGTAAGGGGAAAAACTCCAATGGACCTATAGCAGACATATGGGAAATTTCTTACATTGGAAAAATGATATAATGGTTAAGAGTTCAATGCATAGTGTCCCAAGCTTCCATTCCAGTAACAAAGCCAATTTGATCTCTGTGTATAACATGACTCAATCGGTTAGTTAACAGTATGTAATATATCTTAATGTCGCAGTAAACAAAATAGGGGGATAGTTGCATGTGGCAGTGTCCTTGTTGGGTTTTGGCAGAACCACCACATTAATCTCCAAAGGCTGGTGCAAAAAATGACACGAGGCAGAGACACTATTAAAATAGTTTTGGAGGAAGGGACCGAGTTGAAGCTTAAAGGATATAAAGAAGGAAGCTGTGAAACCGTCGGGGCTAGAACTTTTCCTTTTCAAGAGCGAGGATAGAACCATCAAGATTTCCTCCTTCAAGATTTTTAAATCCACTCACAAATCTGGAGTCAACCTAGGGAGGGCAGTTTCCTCAACATAGTCAGTTATCTTAGGCTAGGTCTACACGACGACATAAGTCGCGCGACAGATAAGACACAACTACACTGCAACATTTGTTGCACCAATGTCGCGCGACAATTTTTATAATGGCAGTCTATTGTGTCGCACTGCAACTGCGACGCAACAGTCGCAGAAAAATCCAACTCGAATGGATTTTCTGCGACTGTTGCATGTTGCAGTGCGACACAATAGACTGCCATTATAAAAATTGTCGCGCAACATTGGTGCAACAAAATGTTGCGCGACAAATGTGTCCAGATCTGGGATTGGTATGTCTGCATACTGTCCCCTGGGATCATATGGCGAAGGGTAATAGGATTGAAACATCTACTAGCTGTCTGGAACGTAGCACAGTTGTAGCTACATTTAAAGAGGAGGGAGAAACAGAAGATCTGCCAGAGGATCAATCGATAGATGGATCCATTGTCAAATTAAAGTCCCACCCCGAATATCAACACTCCAACAAACAAACCGTTCCGTTTTTTGGAGGTCCGCAAAAAAACGTAAACCGCCCGTGTGCCTTCCGCAATTTGCGGAACGGAACTGGCGACCCATTGTAGAAATGCCTATTCTTTTTTTGCAGGGCCACGGAACGGAGCAACGGATGCGGACAGCACACGGAGTGCTGCCCGCATCTTTTGCGGCCCCATTGAAGTGAATGGGTCCGCACCAGAGCCGCAAGAAATGCTGCTCGGATGCGGACCACAACAACGGTCGTGTGCATGAGGCCTTAAGGAGGATATCTCTAGGAGACATTCCTTGATAACGAGATTTTTGTGAACTCACCTGTAAAATCTCTTTCTCGCTTTATTCATTGGGGGACACAGGACCGTGGGTATAGCTTGCTGCTGCTGCCACTAGGAGGCGACACTAGGCTGAAAGCTGTTAGCTCCTCCCCTGCAGGCTATACCCCCTTCAGCCTGGAGAGAGCATATCAGTTTGTGCTCCAGCAGTAGGAGAAGCAGAATTAACTGAAAAAACAACCAGAACTGCACACTGCCATAGGACCGAACCAAAACCAGGTCCCAACTGGCAAATCAGGATCCCACTTGCTGTAAAAAGAACATTGGGTGGGTGCTGTGTCCCCCAATGAATAAAATGAGAGAGAGATTTTACAGGTGAGTTCACAAAAATCTCGTTTTATCGCTCATATCATTGGGGGACACTGGACTGTGGGACGTCCTAAAGCAGTCCCCGGGACGGGAAACAACAACCGTCAAAAACCTACTCCCTCATGGAAGTCGCTACACCGCGGCCTGTAAGACTCTGCGGCCTAGAGCATCATCCGCCGAGGCTAAAGAATGCACTTTGTAAAATTTTGTGAAGGTGTGCAAGGATGACCAAGTCGCAGCCTTACACAATTGAGACGCAGAAGCGTGGTGGAGGTGCGCCCAAGAAGCCCCAACCGCTCTGGTAGAGTGAGCCGTGATTCCGGGAGGAGGAGCCTTGCCCTTAGAACGATAGGCCTCGGCAATGGCCGACCTAATCCACCGAGCAATAGTCACCTTGGAATCCGCCAAACCTTTACGAGGCCCTTCCGAGATCACGAACAGAGGATCAGTACGCCTAAAGGAGGTCACCACTGACAAGTAGATTTTCAAGGACCGTACCACATCCAGACGGTGGAGAGAAACTTCCTGTGGATGAGAAGGCTTAGGGCAAAAAGAGGGCAGAACAATGTCCTCGTTAACGTGAAATGCAGAAACAACTTTTGGTAGAAAGGACTGCACTGGGCGGAGCACTACCTTATCTTGATGGCACAACAAGAAGGGCTCCTTGCAGGAAAGAGCCGCCAGTTCTGACACCCGCCGAATAGACGTAATAGCCACTAAAAACCCCACTTTCCAGGAAAGTAACCTGAGGGAGACCTATCTCAGAGGTTCGTATGGTGTGGCCTGAAGCGAAACCAGAACTAGGTTCAGGTCCCAAGAATGCAACGGCGGTCGATAGGGAGGCGCAGTGTGAGCCACCCCCTGCATGAAGGTTTTAACTGGACGCAAGACTGCCAGTGTACGCTGGAAAAAAAATGGACAGGGCTGAGACCTGTCCCTTTAGGGCAGTGTTTCCCAACCAGTGTGCCTCCAGCTGTTGCAAAACTACAACTCCCAGCATGCCTGCACAGCCAAAGGCTGTCCGGGCATGCTGGGAGTTGTAGTTTTGCAACAGCTGGAGGCACACTGGTTGGGAAACACTGCTTTAGGGAACTAAGAGCCAGTCCTAGTTCTAATCCAGATTGAAGAAAAGCCAGTACAGTAGGCAGAGAGAACTTCCTGGGAGAAAGACCGCGTTGTTCGCAGAAGTGTAGGAAGGACTTCCAAGTTCGATAGTAAATCTTGGAAGATGAAAGTTTCCTCGCGTTAATCATCGTCCGAATGACTCCATCAGAACAACCCCTCTGTTTAAACAGGAAGGTTTCAACAGCCACGCCGTTAAACGTAGCGTATCTAAATTCTAATGGAAGACTGGGCCCTGGGAGAGCAGGTCGGCCCTGAGTGGAAGAGGCCAGGGAGCATCCCCCAGAAGAAGAATGAGCTCTGAGTACCAAGCTCGTCGAGGCCAGTCTGGAGCGATCAGGATCGTCTGGATGCCCTCCATCCTGATTCTGCGGAGAATCCGAGGTAGGAGCGGTAAGGGTGGAAACACAAAGGAACAAGAAGCTTTCCCACGGTGCCACGAGAGCGTCCACGTCGTACGCCACCGGGTCTCTTGCGCGAGACAAGAAGAACGGGAGCTTGTGATTGAGCCTGGACGCCATCAAGTCCACTTCCGGGCATCCCCACCGGTGACAGAGACCCTCGAACACCTCCTGATGGAGAGACCACTCCCCCGGGTCCACCGTCATCCGGCTGAGAAGTCTGCTGTCCAGTTGTCCACTCCCGGTATGTAGACTGCCGAGATCACCGGAACATTGGCTTCCGCCCACTGTAGAATCTTCGCAGACTCCTGCATCACCTCCTTGCTGCGAGTTCCCCCTTGGTGGTTGATATAGGCCACTGCCGTGGCATTGTCCGACTGTACTCTGATCGGAGAACCCTGGAAAAGGGGGGTCAAATGGCGAAGGGAGAGGTAGATGGCCCGGAGTTCCAGGATATTGATGGGCAGTGTGGATTCCGATGGAGACCAAACACCCTGGACCGTCCGGGTAGCGAAGACCCCACCCCAGCCGTGGAGGCTGGCGTCGGCCGTAATGACAGTCCACGTAACTGGGAGAAAGGATTTCCCTGAAGACAGGTGCACAGTCACGGTCAACCAGCTGAGCGCCGAGCGCACTTGATGAGGCAGACGGATCCTGAGATCCAAAGAGTGCAGGGATTTGTCGCATGATAACAAAATGGCCCGCTGAAAACACCTGGTGTGGAATTGGGCGAATGGAATCGTCTCGAAGGAGGCCACCATCAGGCCCAGTACTCAAATACAACTGCTGATAGACGCATTCCGGCGCTGGAGTAGTAAGGTCACCGACCTCTGAATTTCCAGTCTCTTCTCCAGTGGTAGGCGTACCACAGCTGCCCCTGAGTCTAATGTCATGCCCAGGAATCTCACCTGAGTAGCGGGAAGCAGGAAGGACTTCCGCAGACTGATTATCCACCGGAAGCGGGACAGAGTGCTCATGGTGAGTTGAAGGCTCTCCTCGCATTGAGATGCTGTAGGAGCCTTGATCAATATGTCGTCTAGATACAGGAGAAGAGCAATGCCTCTGGATCGCAGTAGCCCCGAAGGGGTGCAAGTACCTTTGTAAATACTCGCGGTGCAGTTGCCAGACCGAACGGTAGGGCAACAAATTGGTAATGGCCCGAATGAATTGCAAACTGAAGAAAACGTTGGTGAAATGTTGCGATGGGAACGTGGAGGTAGGCATCCTGAATGTCTATGGATGCCATAAATTCCCCTTTTACCAATGAAGCAATCACGGAATGGAGGGACTCCATCCTGAATCTCTGAACCTGGAGGAATCTGTTCAATAACTTGAGGTCCAGTACTGGGCGCATATTGCACTCCTTTTTGGGAACCACGAAAAGGTTGGAATAAAAACCTGTAAACCGTTCCTCTAAGGGTACCGGTGCTATCACCGCCCGTGATAGAAGGGATTGAACTGCGTTGTGTAAGGGGAAAGACTTGGGTGTCTGCCTTGAACGCAGAAATGACACCCTCTGGTGGCTAGTGGAGGGAAGATCCTCCTGAACCTGGAAGGTGTCCCGAATAGCTGATATCAGGCTATCTACCGAGGACGCAATCTGAGAAGAGTGGTCCGGGTCGAATTCCGCATCCGAATCTCCAATCTCACCCTCTGACAGTGCGTCACCTAAGAGGGAGGACGCCTGTGATTGGGAGCCAGGAGGAGGGGTGGATGCAGAGGCGTCCGAGGAGGAACAGTGACCTGCTCTGGGACGCTTACTAGGAAGTCTGCCTCTGGTTTTTACACACTGCGGCGGTGAGGATTGCACCGGTGTCGATTTCTCAACCAAACAACCCAGCAAGGAGAGGGTGGAATGAGAGATTTTTGAGAGGTCTTCCACTGCCCGGGATAGGGACCTTGCCCAGTCAGGTTCCCCATAGCCATGATGGTCCTGTGCTTCTGAAGAATAGGGGGATGGCTCTGTGCAGGCGCATGACATGCAGAGCATAGTGATAGTGACTGGCCACTAGGGAATTTTACTGAGCATGAAGTGCCTGCATAGTAAGTGGTCCTGCAGGGTGCCTGGGGGGGGAAGGGGGGGGCAGTGACTGGGTCAGACATTGTGTATGTCTCTATGCTGGGAGGGTCTCCTACCAGGCAAAATGCCGTTTCCCCAGTCCTGGGTCCCGCCTAGAGAAGGAGGAAGAAGCTGCTGAAGTGGGAGAACAAGCCCCGCCCCTCCAACATTGAGAAGGAAGGAAGCCACGCCCCCCCACCGGACTCTTGTCGGGCGGCGCAAGCGTGCATACTCTAGACCTACAGTAGACTCAGGATTGGAGCTATGTAGCCAATACCTAGACCCAAAAAAATGACCCTGTTTAAAATGTGTTTCTTGTAGAAGCAATATCTGAACTCTGTGCGTGGAGTACGTAATATGCAACCTCTTCTGTGGCACATTGAAGCCCCTTACATTTAAGTAGGCCAGTTTGACTGCAGCACTCGGCAATAAGAAAAGAAAAAGTGCCCACTTGCCTGTTGATTGATTCCGAGCTGAAGCTGAAATTCACCAGCAAGTGGAGTTGCTGCTCCCAAAGCAGAGTTTGAGCGCCAGTGCCTGTGTTGTTGTAGGCCAGGGATCAGCAACCTTCGGCACTCCAGCTGCTGTGAAACTACAACTCCCAGCATGCACACCTATTCGGCTGATCTTGTAACTCTTGTAGAAGTGAAAGGAGGATTCTGGGAGTTGTCGTTTCAGAAAAGATGGAGTGCTGGAGGTTGCTGATCCCTGTTTATAGGAAGAGCCGCAGGACCCAGTTTGTCAGGGCAAGGCTAGATGCCGCAGGAAGGTGGGCCCCCTTACAGATGAAGAACTCTTTAGAATCGATTTGCTCATCACTAAAATACTCTCATTTCTAGTCATCATAGACTTGACCCTCACCTGGATCTTCTCAAATTGCATTGTCCCCCCATGTCACTGGCTTTTGTGAGGATCTCTGATCTGTTCCAAGGTACTGTAAAAAAAAAACATTTCCCGAAATAGAGTTCGGGAAATGTTTTTTTACAGTACAAATTAATCTATGAAGTTATTACGTGAAGTCCTGCGGGACTTCGCAAAGCAATAACTTTGGCTCATCGGAGCTAATACATCGCTTGCTCCGTACAGTATTGGATCAAAGTTTTATGCGAATCGACTTCGGATGTTTCATCCGAAGTCGATTCGCTTATCCCTAATCAGACTCTCCCCAGACCCAGTATCATTGTCCTGATGACAGCCATGCAATTGAATTCAGAAGGATATCTGCAGACGCCGGCAGGGTACATGAGTACCTGATGCTCCCAGCATTAAATACTGCTGAGTACATCAGATCATTATGTACTTGGCCAGAGGCAGAGAGAAGGGCTTGGTCGGCCCCCTGGGCATCAACCCACGGAGGAATTTGCCTGTAGGGTCTATGGCCAGTCCACCTCTGCAGATAGGACTACATAAATTGTCTATCCTTCTCATTTCTGCCATTTGGACCCCAACAAGAACAACATGATTCTTTAGTCTCACCAATGGTGAAAGTCCTTGATAAAATAAAAAATGTATCTCAATTTACATTTTATCTGCCTCCCCAATCCAGTGAAACATCGAAAAAGTACAAAAGGAAACCTTCATGTTGCTGAACCAGAGATTGGTGCAGTCAGGAAAATATGTGAGTATACTTTATGATCACTGTGAAAATTACCTTCCATCATAGTCTGGCCCCAAACTCTCTATCAGCCATTTCTGAATAAATTTTGACGGATGATCCTGTTCCACTCCTTCTGGAAATCCTACCAATCGAAGATTATACCTACGGGATCTATCCTCCAACTCAGTCACTTTCCTTCTTAACCAAGAACAATCTTCATCTACTTCTGCCAGTCTATTCTTTAACACCTCATTCTCTACGGTGACAGATTTAACTGTAATCTCCAATTCCTTAACTTTTACTCTTAACTTCATCACCTCATCTCTTATTATAGTAACATCCCCTTGTACTACCGCGAGAGAGGAAGTCAATTCTGCAACCGAAGTACTAGTAGCGTTTACCACTCCCAGTATATCCTGTAATTTATTATTTATGCTCTCAAAGCCTTCACTATGAGAGGGACCAGATTTAGATAAGGCCTGCTCCATCCGGTCCGAATTGTCAGACACTAACTCGGTCTGGGGGCCAGATCTCAATACCACCCCTCTAGTTTTGGGTGGTGGTGACTTCAGAAATTTATTTAGCCGAGCCTGTGGGCTCCCCCCATGTATCATCCTTTTGTGTGGAAAGGGCCCATAGAACCCCCTTTAAAAAACCACCTCCTGGCGCTCCTCCTAGGGCATTTCTAGCAAAGTTTGTATGTTCAAAAGACCGGGATTGGGTTCTTAGACGCAAAAGAGAAGTATCGGAAATATATTTTGATGGTAACCTGATATTAATATTTCCGGACTTCTCTCGAGAGACCCAAAACAAAAGAAGAACCTTCTTCGAGATTAAAAAAAGGCTGATTTCAGCTAAAATTAAGGCTACTTTCACACTAGCGTTCGGGTGTCCGCTCGTGCGCACCGTTTGAAGGGGCTCACGAGCGGCCCCGAACGCATCCGTCTGGCCCCAATGCATTCTCAGTGGAGGCGGATCCACTGAGAATGCATCCGCCTGCCAGCGTTCAGCCTCCGCTCCGCTCAGTGAGCGGACACCCGAACGCTGCTTGCAGCGTTCGGGTGTCCGCCTGGCCGTGCAGGGGCGAGCGGATCCGTCCACACTTACAATGTAAGTCAATGGGGGCGGATCCGCTTGAAGATGACACTATATGGCTCAATCTTCAAGCGGATCCGTTCCCCGTTGACTTTCAATGTAAAGTCTGAACGGATCCGCTCAGACAACTTTCACACTTAGAAAATTTTCTACGTTTTAATGCAGACGCATCCGTTCTGAACGCAAGTGTGAAAGTAGCCTTAGTACTCAATGGTATACCCGGCTAAATTAAGAGTGGTACATAATGACTCTGTTTGTTTTTTCCCCACACATGTCAAGGCGGCGCAATGGTTGGACTCTAAAGGTTTATGAAATAAAATGAGGAGGAGGTGAGGGGGTAGGTTAATGAGGGGAGGTGGCGGGGGGGGCGGTTGGGTGGAAGGTGAGAGGTTGATGGGTATTGTATTATGCCCTGTCAACCATGTTGGGGGGTGTTGGGGTTTTGGGGGTGGGGTTAAGGGAGGGATTGGCTGTCGTTCTCTTTGTCGTAGCTGTGCGTGCCTCCTTGATGAAACGGGGGATTCCTTTGCTAATAAGATATGCCAGGTAATATTTTATGTTGGAATGTAAGAGGCTTGGGAGACAGAGTGAAAAGGGCGGTTGTATTTGACCTTGTGATCCGTCATCTTCCTGCTATTGTGGCATTATTAGAGACCCACGCAACAGTAGATAGGATATATACACTGAAAAGGAAATGGGCCACTCTGGAATATCATTCTTGTTTTTCCTCTTATGCAAGAGGTGTTAGTGTTTATATTCATAGAGGTATGGAGTTCCAACCGTTAGATAGCGTTATTGATAAAGAAGGGAGATATGTATTCCTACATGGGTATTGGAAAGGTCAGGAGACGATATTGGCTTTTATTTATATCCCCCCTCCATTTAAACCAACTGTTATCTCCCATTTAGCTCACTATATATCTTCTAAAAATCAATGCGTGTTGCTGGTGGCAGGTGATTTTAATGCGGTACTTGACCCTGAACTAGATCGGTTCTCTTCGTTTGCTGGACGCGGGCACAATGGGTCCCCCTTGACTGCTGTGTGTGAGAAGTTGGCGCTGGTGGATATCTGGCGCTACCTCTACGGAAAAAAAAAAAATCTTTTCATGTTTTAGCCATTCACTTGGGTCTATGTCCCGTATTGATTTGGCTTTTGCAAGTCGAGATCTGTGTGGCCGTGTCCTGAGAATGAGGTATGAGCCCCATGGAATATCTGATCATTCCCCAGTTCTGATTACGTTTGTGGAGGCTCCAATTACAGGAAGAGTCTTTAAATTGAATTCCCATTGGTTTGAGGTGATAGGGGAGCAATCCCGGGTAGATCAGGACATACAGGAATTTTGGGGCCTTAACGTGGGCTCGACCCATATCCACTATGTGTGGGATGCGCTGAAAGCCCATATTAGGGGCCTTTATTTTTCCAAAATTCACAGATTTAGAATGGAAGTACGACTTAGGGAAAAACAACTGACGGATTTGGTTGGGAGTTTGCGTGCCGCATTGATTGACTGTCATGAGGAACAACTCATTGGTCAATTAAAGGAGGCTAATTTGCAACTTAAGACACTATTGTATAAAAAAGCACAACACAAGCTTCTATTTCAAGGCCAGAATCGTTTTTGCGAATCCGGTAAAACGGGTAGGTTTTTGGCTCGTTTGGTGGCCAATCAGAGAGAGGATTCCACTATAAAAGAAATTAGGAACCCACAGGGAATTGGGGTGAGATCCGCAGAGGAGGTTAGAGAGGAGTTTAGGAAATACTATTCTACCCTTTATAAATCTGAATCTATAACTAGCCGTACTGAAATGGATCAATACCTACAACAATTGGTGCTCCCTCAGTTAACTACTCAAGATAGAGAGATGTTGGACTCCCCCATTCTCTTGGAGGAACTCCAAATGACCCTACCACTCCTAAAGTATAGTTCTGCCCCTGGCCCAGACGGGCTGCCGTTTGAAATTTATAGGTACCACGCCAAGTCCCTCTTGCCGATTCTTCTCAAAGTTTTTAAGGAGTCTTGTGCATTTGGATCTTTACCTCCATCATTTAGAGAGGCAGTAATAATTTGGCTTTAATAATAGCTCTCCATTAGAGATATTTATGTATGCACGTTTGAAACATTTTTTTGAAGCCTCTAAGAATAGGGGTTGTATTTTTCCACGGGAGAATATATTTTTTGACTACTGTGACGCCCAGAAGTATGAGAAGGTGAAAATGTCTAGATTATACGCTAAACTTCGAATGGCACTGGTAACGGTTACACCTTTTAAAAGCCCAAGTAAATGGGAGCAAGAGCTGAATTGCTCTCCTTTACAGTGGCCTACTATCTATAGGAACGTGAGAAGGGCGTCAGTTTCTAGCGCGCATAGATTAATTCAATTTAAGATTCTTCATAGACTGTACTATACGCCTAGGGTCCAAGGGAAATTTCCACAAAATAGGGACCGGGATTGTTGCTGCCCTAAATGTGGATATGTTAATGCGAACTTTGTCCACATGTTATGGAGCTGTAGTAAAATAAGAAAATATTGGGATGAGGTTTTCTCTGCCCTACAAAAGGAATCCTTGGTGAACTATAACCCGGGGATCCTGATAGTGATTTTTGGAGACTACGGTTCAGAAACGGAAGTTTCTCCCCGGGTTAGACAGATCTGGATGAAAGGATTGATGGTAGCGAAAGCTATACTGGTTAAGTACTGGGGCTCTGTCTCCCAGCCTTCCGTAAGGGAGTGGGATCTATACCTCCGGCAAATTAAAATCTATGAGGATATCGGAAAGTATCGGAGAGTTGCACACAGAGCCACGTAGACATATACGGATATTATTTATTGATTGTTGCATTTGAATGAATTGAGGGGAACGACAGCCAATGGGGGGGGGGGGGGGGGGGGGGGGGGAGGTATAAGGATATCTAAGATTGTTATACTACACAGTTACGCATATATACTGAAGTGATTTATATTGGTCTATGTACTAATTCTAGTATTATTATATTACATTCACTGTTGTATTGGTAATATTTTATATGACTTTCTATAATAAAAAAAATAAAAAATAAATTACCTTCCATCAATAAGTGGAGGCACCTTACCTGTGAGGTTTACCTTACATTTTGAGTAGCCGTGGCCTAAACAACTCAAAAAGAAAAGTTGTGAAGATGAACCATGGATGAAGTGAGGGCACAAGGGCCAATAACCCCCTCCCACAGTGTACACTTCTGATGCATGCTACCCTAATTCTAAAAAAAAACATGCTGCGCGCCTCACAACTCTCATGACAATTCTGTTTTAGTAAATACTTGCATTCTCCATGACAACAATCCTAGAGCATCTTTTCTTATAACTGTGCATTATGTCATTCCTGTTGTCCCTCCTAGAAATGTATTAATAGTCTCAATACTTTTTGGATTATTTGATACCCGGTTCAATACGATACTGGGATTTCCATTTTTTCAATACATAGCTGCGCAACAGCACAGCTTAGTATCAGTCCCTATCAGAGAACATGGCACGCACAAAGAGCAGTGCACACCATGGAGAAGGAGGAAGAGCATCCGTCCCTCATCACTGTGATGCGGCTGGCCCGATGGGCAAGTATCAGGGAGGGAAGGTGGGGGAGAATAGAAGGGTAGGGGAAAGAAACTCAATGTGGTCCTGGATACTGATAAGTTAAAAGACCTTTGATCATGTCATCGCCATGTGACCAGTAACATCCACTTTTTGCTGGTCACACAGTGATGACATTGGAGATCCTTTAGTTTATCAGTATCCCGGAAGATCTTGCTGCAGGAGGCTTCCTGCAGTTTTATAGGTATGTGCTTTATGCTGTGTGCCTGTATTAATGTGAGGCACATGGTCTTGTTACATTAGTACCTTTATGTGCCTCACATTAATAGCAAGTTACCCTATCATGCACTACCTCATATAATGGGCAACATGCGTGTTAATGATTGTGTCTCTTACTATTAATATGTGCCTCCGATTTACCCTTTAACGCATAATGCTGTACATGTATGGCATTTTGTGAAGGGAATTGTATTGTGCAGGCTGCTGTGCTAAGCCCGCTCCATAAGTGGCAGGTGTCGGCTGTATAATACAGTAGGCACCCAGCTGCAAGGATGGGGAATGACTATTACGCAGAAACCGGTCAATTAACCCCTCAGATGCTACATTCAACAGCAATTGCATCTGTGAGGTTAGGCAGAGGAAGTCTGCTCCCTGTGCCTTCTAATCAGAGCGAAATTAAATTGCAGGGCTCTCTGATCTGTTACCACGACAGCCTGGGCTCTGCTGAAGGTTCCCAGGCCTGCCATGCTAAGCTGCCTGCTAAGGTGTGTACAAGGCACAGGTCAGCAGGGAGTGTGTCAGAATCCCATTCACCACGATAGAGATCTCTATTAGGGTGAATGGGACAATGAATCAAAAGATCCCAGGTTCTAACCCCCTAAGGGGGTTAAAAGTTAAGTAAAAAAAAAAAAAAAAAAAATAAAAGGTTTAAACCCCCCCAAATATAAACTTAATATTATCCCCTTTCCCAAATTTGCCGAACTTGGCTATTGCCGTCTGCCCCATAGAAATGAATGGGAGCATGGGCTGCACATGCGTGGCACGCTCCCATTCACTTCTATGGGAGAGGCAGGGATTAACGCTTGGTGGTGGACGGACCCCGGTATCTGGGGTCCTCCAGCCACAGCACTCCCTGCTTCGTTCTCGATATCGGTGCGGGACCCGCACCTATCAGACAATAGGGGCATACCCTAGCGATATGCCCTCTTTGTCTAAGATGGGAATACCCCTTTAAGGCCGAATGCACACGGCCGTGTTCTGCGGCCGAGAGCGGTCCGTGGTATGCCGGGCTGGATTCCTGTTCAGAGCAGGAGCGCACGGCGTCATTGGTTGCTATGACGCCTTGCGCTTCATTCCACCGCTGCGCTACAGTAATGGGATGGAATTTATTCACAGTTCTTTTTTTTTTTTTTTTGCCTTCTTCTGGATCAACTTGCAGGATAACAGGCTGAACTGGATGAGCATGTCTTTTTTTATTTTTCATTATATGCTATGTTACTATTAAAATATTGAAAAAAAAAAATGTTCCTGTGCAGTGAACACCGTAACGGAAAAAAACTATAAAAACACACAACTAGCCATTTTTTTTTTGTCACCTTGTCCCCCCCAAAAAAAGTTGAATAACAGTGATCAAAAAGTTGTATGCACCCAAAAATGGTACCAATAAAAACTTGTTTGTTCCCGCAAAAAACAAGCCCTCATACAGCTCTTTAGATAAAAAAAAGTTATGGCTGTCAGAAAATGGTGATGCAAAGACAATTTATTTTTTTAAGTAAGAAAACAAACCTATACAAGCTTGGTATTGCCATATTCGTATTGAGCAACATGAGGTCTGTGTGGGGGTATTTTTTGCGTGGTAGCCAATGGTATCGACTATCACAATATTTTTTCTTGGTGTCAAAATCAAATCAAAATTTTGGTATTGTGACAACTCTCGTAGTAAGAAAGAATTAAGCCTCTTGCACACGACCGTATGTATTTTGCGTTCTGCAAAAAACGGATCCGCAAAATATACAGATGACATCCGTGTGCATTCTGTATTTTGCAGAACAGCTGGCCGCTAATAGAACAGTACTATCCTTGACCGTAATGCAGACAATAATAGGACACATTAAATTTTTTGGAGGAATTGAAATCCGGAAACGGAATGCACACGGAGTACCTTCCGTTTTTTGCGGACCCATTGAAAGGGTAAATTACTCTTACCGGTAATTGGATTTTCCAATAGCCTCCACAACGGCATTCACAGGAGGGTGTCCCCGCCTCCAGGACAGGAAACAACGAGGAAGCACAGGATTTAAGGAGCCTCCTCCCCTTACCTTACCAGTCAATAAAAGAGGACACAGAAGTGATGCAGAAAAAATTATATATTATAGTAAACAAATTACATCATTCGTCTACATTCAAATTTTGGGAGGGAAACCAGTGCCGTTGTGGAGGCTATTGGAAAATCCAATTACCGGTAAGAGTAATTTACCCTTTTCCCCGGCGCCTCCACAACGGCATTCACAGGAGGACTAACAGAGTAATCAAATATCAGGGGGGGGCTATAGCAGATAGAACTTTACGACCAAAGGACAAGTCCTGATCCTTTACTACATCTAGCTTATAGTGCCTGAAAAAAGTCATAGGGTTGGCCCATGTGGCGGCCCTGCAGATTTGTTCCAGAGGGACTGCTTTCGTCTCTGCCCAGGATGAGGCCACTGCCCTTGTAGAATGAGCCTTCAATACCTCTGGTGGCTGACAGTTCTTGATAACGTAGGCAGAGGATATTATGTTCCTAATCCATCTAGCTATGGTTGACTTGCTAGCCGCTTGCCCCTTATTAGGGCCCTGAAATTGCAGAAAGAGGCGGTCCGATTTTCTTAGCGGCTTAGTGGCTTGTAGGTAAGAAAGGACTGACCTCCTGACGTCCAGATTGTGAAGAGTCCCCTCCGAGTCAGTAGATGGAGACTGAAAAAACGAAGGTAGGGAGACTTCCTGTTCCCGATGAAATCTGGATACCACCTTTGGGAGAAAGGCAGGACAGTGCCTGAGGATTATACGATCATCCAGAATTGTAAGATAGGGAGGCTTGCATGAGAATGCTTGAATTTCCCCAACCCTTCTGGCAGAGGTTATGGCAACTAGAAAAACAGTCTTCATGGTGAGGAGCTTTAGAGGTATATTATCAATTGGCTCAAACGGAGGAGTAGTGAGAACAGACAGAACTAGGCCCAAGTCCCAGGGAGGAACCACCGGATGGGGGGAGAAGGAAGCTCTTACCGCCCCCTTTAAAAAACGTTTGACCAGAGGGGAATCTGACAGTTTTATGTCCAAGAAGGCACTGAGCGCGGAGATCTGTACTTTCAGAGTTGACGGGCGGAGGCCTTTTTCCAACCCAGCTTGCA
Organism: Bufo bufo; assembly: GCF_905171765.1. Classification (NCBI taxonomy): domain Eukaryota; kingdom Metazoa; phylum Chordata; class Amphibia; order Anura; family Bufonidae; genus Bufo; species Bufo bufo. The sequence goes on along the minus strand of NC_053390.1, from coordinate 165,747,133 downwards.
GGAACTGGAGGACCTGAGGAACATCAGGAAAATCCACACTTCCTAAAAAGGACAAGAAGGCATTCCATGTTCTCAAGTAGATCCGGGAAGTTATGGGTTTCCTGCTTTTTAGCATCGTGGAAATAACCGCATCTGACAGACCTTTCTGTTTTAGCAGGAGGCGTTCAGATTCCAGGCCGTCAAACTGAGTTGTTTTACACTGGGATGATCTATTGGTCCCTGGTGGAGTAGGTCTGGGTTTGACGGCAGTGTCCAATAAACTCCGGCAGATAGTTTGAGCAGGAGTGGAAACCAAGCCCTTCTTGGCCAGAAGGGGGCCACCATAATTACATGGACCCTCTCTTCCTGAGTTTTTACCAGGACTCTTGAAATGAGATTGAATGGAGGGAAGGCATAAAGGAGCTGTTTTGGCCACGGCCGGGAGAGGGCGTCTAGCCATACCGGATGATCTTTTTGCGAGAGGGAACAGAATTTTGTGACCTGCCTGTTGCGTTTGGTGGCAAACAGATCTAACACTGGGGTCCCCCACATCTGGCAGATCTGGCTGAAAACGTGGTGATTTAGGGACCATTAGGTTTCTCTTATTAGATGTCGACTGAGATAATCGGCCACCACGTTTTTTCCCCCCTTGATATGTACTGCCGAAAGGGACAGAAGGTTTCTTTCTGCCCAACAGAAAATGCTTTTTGATACTTCCGCCAGTGAGCGACTTCTGGTTCCCCCTTGTTTGTTTACGTACGCCACAACTGTAGTGTTGTCCGTTAATATTTTTACGTGCTCTGGGGAGGCTGTTTTGAAAAGGGAAAGGAGAACTCTGTGGACAGCTGACAGTTCTTTTAAATTTGAGGAGGCGTCCTGCATGGTTTTTTCCCAGCATCCCTGAACTACTGATCCTGAGGAATGACCTCCCCACCCTGAGTTGCTGGCGTCTGTTGTAATGACCCTGACATCTTTTGGGCGCCAGTGAACCCCTACGCTCAGGTTTCCCTTTATCCTCCACCAAGATAGTGACTGTTTTACCTGTCTGGGAACGTGAATCTTTCTGTCTAGAGACGAGTTTTTTCCGTCCCATGAGGATAGGAGAAAGGCCTGAAGGGGTCTTGTGTGACTTTGGGCCCACCTTACTGACGGGATTGCGGCCGTTAGCAGCCCCAGTACAGACATGACGTCTCTTATCGAGGACCGATCCCTGCTGGAAAAAAGAGACACTGTTTGGATTAAGTGAGATTGTTTGTCCTGAGGAAGGAAAGACATTAGATGCCTTGAGTCCAACAGAACCCCTAAAAATACCTTTTCCTGATTGGGGACAAGGTCTGATTTTTTTGGATTTATTATCCACCCTAGATCTGTAAGACAGTCCTGGATTTGCTTGAGGCGTGATAATAGAAGTTGGCGCGACTCCGCAAACACCAGAAAGTCGTCCAGATATGGAACGATCTGTATCCCCTGAAGGTGAAGAAATTTTGTGACCTCTGCCATTATTTTTGAAAAAACTCTGGGAGCAGAGGATAGGCCGAAAGGAAGGGCTGTGAACTGAAAATGGGATAGCTTTCTTTGATAATAAATTGCAATCCTTAGAAAACACTGATGCCTGTGGTATATTGGAACGTGGTAATACGCGTCCTGAAGGTCGACGGTAGCCATAAAGCAGTCCTGCGGAAGGATCTGTGTGGTAGATTTTATGGTCTCCATTTTGAATCTCTTGTAAATGATGGATTTGTTTAAAGACTTTAAATTTATTATTAGGCGAAAGGAGCCGTTTGTTTTTTTTAATCAAAAATATAGGGGAATAGAAACCTTCGCCGTGTTGTTCTTTTGGTACAGGGATGAGGACTCCTTTGAGGAGTAACGTAGTTATCTCTAACTCTAAGGACGCCTGTTTGTCGGGCTGTTGTACTTGGTTGACAAAAAAATGTTTTGGGGGTGGGGAAACAAATTCTAGTTTTAGGCCTTCTCTTATGGTACGAGTGACCCAAGGGGAGGCATAAATTTTTTGCCAGGCGGAGGAGAATTGTTTTAGTCTGCCTCCTACCTGGACCAGCATGTCACTGGGTACGGCGGGTAGAGGCCTCTGGCTTAAAAAGGTATCCCCTTCCTCTACCTCTAGAAGGTTGCCATCTTTTTGATCCGTCCCTTTTACCTTGATCCGCTCTAGACCTTTTTTGGTTCTGAAAGGAACGCCTCTGTTGATAATAACGATTATCTGATGGGAACCCTTTTTTTCTGTCGGAGGCCTTCTCCAGAATATCGTCAAGAGCGGAGCCGAATAACCTATCTCCCTCACATGGGATGGAGCATAGGCGGTTTTTAGATCCTGCGTCCCCCGTCCAGGAACGGAGCCATACCGCCCTACGGGTCGCATTGGCTAAAGCACTGCTTCTTGCAGAGAGTTTAACCAAGTCGGCCGAGGCATCCGCTAGAAAATTAGATGCTCTTTTTAGGGTAGGAAGGGAGTTCAAGATTTCCTCTCTGGACGTACCCCCTGACAGATTGCTCTCTAGCTGATCTAGCCATACTGAGAGGGTTCTGGCCGTACAAGTGGACGCTATGCTGGGGCGCAACATTGCAGTATTTGTCTCCCAGGATTTTCTTAATAGATTTTCGCATTTTTTGTCCATGGGGTCTTTCAGGAGACCCATATCCTCAAAGGGTAGTGAAGATTTCTTTGAAATACGGGCCACTGGAGCATCTATTTTGGGAGTTTTATCCCACAAATCAGAGTCAGACTCTGAAAAGGGGTATTTGCGCTTGAAGGCGGCCGATACAGTCCACCTTTTATCAGGATCTCTCCATTCCCTGGAAATAAGGGATTTAATATTATTGTGGATGGGGAAGGATCTCTTCTTTTTTTCCCCCAACCCCTGAAAAATCTGATCGTGAAGGGACTGAGTCTCTTTTACGTCTTCCAAATTTAGGGTAGATTTGATATCTTTCAGTAGGGACTGTGTTTCTTCGGGAAAGCACATAGGCCTCCCTGCAGCCTCCTCAGAGGATAAGGAGACTTGATCATCAAGTAACTCCCCTTCATCCAGATCCACTTGGTCTGACATTTCCAGATTTAGGGAACGGGAAGGCCCAGGGGAAAGTGCCAATTGTCTGGAATCAGCCGCAGCCTTAATTTCTTCTCTAATGAGGGTTCGCATGGACTCCACAAAGGAAGGGGATTCTTCTGAGATGACTCTTTCAATACATCTGGGGCAAAGGGTCTTTTTTGGATCCGACACCAAGCCTTTACGGCAACCACCACACTTTCTGCGCCCCGAATCCCCTTTGGGTTTAAGCTTTCTGGACTCACTGTCCTAAGGGATAAAACAAACTTTGTATAGGACAAGGGCCGGCCTTCAGAGTAAGGGTGGTGAGGGGACAGTATAGTAACATTACAGACACCCAGCGTGCATGGGGGAGGAAAGGTACAGGAGTTCCTTAACCCTATATATCTATGTGGAAACATATAAAAGCATAGGGATAACTCCCCCTGGGAGGAGGCTTACCGGGCTTAGGGCCGAAACAGCGGGATCACCGGAGCGCTTTGACGACTCTCTGTCGCTGGAAGGCATCTTTGCAGATCGGCGGCGGTGATGTATGTGATTTTCCTTTTAAATCTCCCGCCGCGCGTTCCAGGAGCAGTCGCGAGAATCTCTTGCCCAAGGAGATCTCATTCCGGTGACGTCACAACGCCCGATCCCGCGCGAGTTCCGGCGGACTCGCAAGCCCGGGGATGCCTGAGATTAGGACTTACTCCGCAGGATCGAGGAAGGGAGGCAATGCGTCCCCGGAACCCCCAATCCCTGCACCAGCCCTCCTGAACAACAGGGAAAGGACCAGGCTGGTGCGGTATCCAAATTCCTGGATCACCCCAGGAGTGGCTTCCACGCACGTCCGAGGACAGGAAACAACGACTGGTAAGGTAAGGAGGCTCCTTAAATCCTGTGCTTCCTCGTTGTTTCCTGTCCTGGAGGCGGGGACACCCTCCTGTGAATGCCGTTGTGGAGGCGCCGGGGAAAATGAATGGTTCCGTATACGGTCTGTAAAAAAAATGAACAGAAACGGAATGAAATTACGTTTGTGTGCAAGAGGCTTTATAAGGAAAGATGCTCCTAGTAGACACAGCTATGTAGCTCCCGCACTAGAGCTACTCTGAAACAACTGATTGGCAGGGGCGGGTGGTGTTCGATTCCCTCCAACCAGATACTGAAAACATATCCTGAAGATAGGCCATCAATAGTAAAGGAGTGGACAGTGCCTTTAAGGTTTAGTGTCCCCTTCTTACTAAATTAAAAAGGCAAACAAATATATATATATATATATATACACACACACACACACACACACTTCAAATATAAACACTATCTTTTTTTTTTTATGAAGACGAAGAATAGTTCAGACAAATTTTTCCACATATGAAGTATTTATTCTGAATATAAGAACATTTGTAAAATAAACGTATTATAAATTGCTCTGTATAAATAAATGAAGTTTATTTTTTTACATTTCCGTATCAAATTAACATAAAATGACAATCTGACAGAAGTATGTGGAAAGGCATTAAAACTTGGGTGGTGACGCTGAGTACACAATACTGTTTACAAAAACTACACAAAATGTCACTGCCTGATACATTCTGACATTGGATGGTGTGGAAAACTGGTAGAAAAATAGCACATTACAGAAGTCTTTGTAAAGCATAAATCCATGCAGTACCCTACAATACAAAGAGTTCACTGGCGGGATTCCATGTAGAGTAACAATCGGCTGAGAATACAGTGAAATCTCTCGGCTTTTCTGCCCATGGTCCATTTATTTCAGCACAGGGAACTGAAGATCTTCGTGATGTAAAGAATATTTATCTGCCTCCATGGACCTTATTTTATACAATACACACAATTCTAAAGAAACCACTTTTGCGCTGAAACCAAAAACGTTATCCATCATACGCTTTGGAAACAGTTCAATGTGAAAGTGCATATCTTTCATATGCAGAAGCTGGCATTGTACACACTTTGGAGAGCTGGACTGGAGATGGCCAAGACGTGTGGCACTACATGGGTGACTTTTGTTGTTAGGGTGCTGCTATTTCTGTTGGCTGCATATCGACCAACGCAATGAGACAATATATGCCAGTCTTAAGGAGGACTTTTCATGGGATTTTTTTTTTAAACTAGTACCGCTACTAGTCCGCTTGCTGCAGATGCTATTGCTTTTTTTTTTTTTTTTTCAAGTCGTCCCCTCCATTGCGCTGTTATGCTCCCCTGTGTGTTCTGGTGCCCAATATGCTAATTAGTACCATCAGTACAGGGAGGAGACCAACAGAGGGGACTATTTTGAGAGGAAAAAAAAAAAAAAGCAATAGCAGCTTCAGCAGGCGGACTACTTACCAAAGTACTAGTTTAATAAAAAAATCCCATCAAAGGTCCTCTTTAATCCATATTTGTTGGCAGCAAAATAAGTAAAATTTATGAAGAGGCAGATTTCTTTGCTGTCCTTACATCTGAAACTAAAATCTATGCATTTGTAGATGTGCACTACAATTTGCAGCACTTTTTGTTGTAGGTATTGGTAAACCGTCCTCCCCCGCTAACCCCGCCCACTGGCTGGAGGAGGGGAATGACGCAAATCATTGTGTGCCATAGTATGCCACTTTTTAACTTCACAAAACTGGTGCAGATCGTTTAAAGGGGTTGCCTGAGTTATTAAGGAAAAAGTCAACCATGGCAGCATTTGTGGGGGAAAAAAATTCTCGCCTATTTCCTCCTCCACCATGACCAGAGCTGTTGTCAGCTGGCCAGGGCTGCCTATGGCAATATCACCTTTGTAATGCCAGCCAATGACTATTAAGAAGATGATGATTTTGATCCTTGGCTAATGAAGAAACGCCTTTCCATACATTTCCACCGTTGATTACATACGGAGACTGTAGAACTGTATCCTAAGCACTGGGTCATTCATTCTCATTGGCTGACAAGCAGCGATTTCTCCCTTGTAGGAGCCAAACCAAACAATCCTAACTAAGAACTGATTTCCAGCTCCCCTTACTACAGACAAGAACTGGGATAGCGCGCCCCTTGTTTCAGTTCTGCAGCAGGATTATAAACATTACATATACTGTCTACTGCCCTAAAAATGGCGTTCATTCACTGCCGCGCTTACTTGTATTATTCTCTACATTTCTGTCTGTGGAGTCGCTGGTCCCCGGGACGGAATGTGCAGTTTTTTGCCTTGATTGTGGACATTATGCTGGAGCTAAAACTTCATCTGTAAAACTTACCAAAACAAGGACCTTAGCAAATAACTTTTAAAGTGCATCTTTGTTTTACAGATGAGCGTCCTTCTCGACAGTGAACAGGAAGATCTAGAAGTTGTAGGGTATAAACTGCTGCGTTCACATTTTCACACAACTCCCAGCTTACTGTGTGCGTTTGACTGGAAAGGGATTGGGATGATGAACCCTGTGGTCCTTACTAACCGGAAACAAAGTTGTAGGGGGAAAAATGAATTCTTAGCAGAAGAAACTGCCCTTCTATAATCACCAACCAGCGTCCTTGTGTTTCACCTCTGACTCCCAGGTAATGTTAAGGTGTTCTGTACTTTCGAGCGGAATAGAATTAAACTGTAAGTGGTTCGGTAAACACAATATCCTGTATATATTAAAAAGCAACACATAAAAAAATAGGCTATGAATATATTTTGACAGCTCCCAGAAGAAAGGAAATCAAAGCACTTTTACTCACAGTGTACTAAGAAACACAGCTCTGCATCTGTGTACATGAATGTATTAAAGCTGTAGGGCGAGCACCCGTCTGGCTGAGCTGATGCAGCGGTTCAATGTATTGGTCGAAGACACTGGAGAAATCTCTCCCCAGCAGCAGAATCTTTCATAGTTTTTGCTGGTAGTGATAGCACCTCTCTTGAGTCCAAGAGGGTCACGGAAGTTTCCATACTCCTCAAGTAAAGGAGCGTTCAGTTCTACCTGCATACCACACAAGATGTGACGCCCCCTGTTGTGCAAGTGTGACATGCTACTAGGACACAACAGAAGAGTATCTGGCCCATCACAAGGAGGACGTAGATTTCCTTGTGTTCCTACCAGCAGTATGTGGAGAGCAAGTGTATAGTCCATCCAGTCACACCCAGGAGCAGACAGCTGAGAAGTGGTGCTTTGGGTAGAGGAGAGAAGCCATTGTCATGTGTTGCAGGTTGGTTCACAGTGATGTCTCATTAGTATGAGGTCTGGAGTTCTCCTCTTCTAGTAAAGCTATCCTCTGCTTCAGCATCCGCACTTGTGTCTCATGTCTCTCCACCATTGCCATCATCTGGGACTCCAGTTTTTTCAGCTTATTCTGATGTTTCTTCTTTGCTTTTTCATAAGCTGCCACAAGGTTGCTGCCCCAGAAAAAAATAATACAATGGATATATTACAAGATCTTAAAGGTAACCCCAAAACTAGGGGAGTTCAGCTATTCCAGCTATGTGTGTGGTTGAGAACATTTATAACAGCAACTATCTGTCGAAGGGGTCATCTGGTTCAGAATACGAATCCAATCTTAGTTCCCATTTAAACCATTGAGAGGTAATAGAAGGGGGTCCCATTATTAGCCAAAGGGTCTATATGGAGGACACAGCACATCCATGCATTGCATATACAGATTACTGCTTTCACTTGGCATCATGCAATTTTCCCTCTGGGTGCTGCTAAGTTTCCACACAAATTACAAAGGATTGCTAGAAAAGTTTAAAATTGTTACTGACCTATTCGCTCTTTTCAAGTCATTGACAAACTCGGCCGACTGCTGATGCCGGATTTCACTGCTCTTCGTGAGTCTTTCTAGGGCGCTCACCAGCTCTTGTGCCCGAGACTTCAGCTTCTTTTCCCTGCAGCAAAAAATACAGAACATTTATGAGGTGATGTCAGATCATCGGATCACGTAAGAGGTGCTGCAAACACTACCATCTTATTACAGTCACAAGCTGTATACATGGTTGAATGAATTGACAATACTCCGAACAGTAGCTAGACGAGGCGCTTTACTCCAGATTGGAAAGAGGTTAGAATCCCTGTATGTCTCTTCAGTGGAAGCGACTGCCTGCTGCTCGGCTTCTGGAACCCCAGTTTACAGAAAGACATACGTGTCTTCTTATACAAGCCAATTCTAGTAAGGGAGCTGCTGACTAGTGATCATGCCATATACAATGTGGCCAGTAGGTGTCGCCATCTCTTCAGAGACTGACAAACTGCTGATTTTAGAACAAGCTGTAAACTATACCTATCGGGGTCATCCAGATCATAAAAAAGGTGTCAAACTGTATAAAATCCAGAAATAAGATTCTTTGTCATATAATCACTCTTTTTTTTCTTCTTCCCACACTGACACTGCCCACTTCTGGTTGCCAGAAGAGGGCAGAACTACCACGGCAAGTATATTGTTATAGAGGACCTGTCAACACAAAATGCAATGCAATCTGAAAGCACCATTTTATAGAGCAGGAGGAGCTGAGCAGATTGATATATAGTTTTGTGAGAAAAGACTCAGAAAAACTTGTAATATATATTTACATGTGTGTATGTACAGGTGGATTTATATGTTGCAATTATCGGGCAGAATATCAGGAACAAACGCTCGTTCCCAACAATCTGACAGTGTAAAGGTGCAGCCGATCACCCAATGAATGATCAAAATGCTCGTTCATCGGTTGAAACTGTTGTTCGTGCAGGCACCTAAATTTTCATTTCTGAGCAGCAGATTGTGCTGTCTAAACAGTGATCTGAGGCCCAGAAACAATGCAGATGTATGAAAACGAGCCATCACAACAGTGATCACTCGTTCTCATACTGTGGAGGTGATTGCTGCTTGTAAATGCAACACTTCACCGCCACTGAACGAGCAGCCAACTGTTGCGAAGAAACGATTCCTTCTCGACAAATCGGCTGCTCATCTGGGTGTGTATACATACATAGCTGTCAGTCACTGATAACACTTCCCAGTGAACAATGCAATTGGAAATAACAATATAAGTTACTAATCTGAATCTTTTCCCACAAAACTATATATCAACCTGCTCTGCTCCTCCTGCTCTATAACATAGTGCCTGCAGACTGCAGTGCATTTTGTGGTGACACGTTCCCTTTAAAGTGTAACTGTCATTCTATTTTTATTTTTGTAATGTGTAGGGTCAGTGATACTGACCATTTTTGTAATATACTTTAATTACTGAAATCATACATTTCTATTAGAAAAATAGCTGTAAAGTGGCCCTTTTTGAGCCTTAGCCACGCTCCTGTCTTCAGTTTACATAACTGTGGATACCTGCTCAACATTAACCCTTTCTACCCGGGCCAGTTTTTTTTCACCTTCCTGCCCAGGCCATTTTTTGCAAATCTGACATGTGTCACTTTATGTGGTAATAACTTTAAAGCGCTTTTACTTATCCAGGCCATTCTGAGATAGTTTTTTCGTCGCATATTGTACTTCATGACAAAAAATTTAAAAAATTAGCAAATTTCTATTTCTCTACTTTTATAATAGATAGTAATAACTCAAAAAATAGTTATTACTTTACATTCCCCATATGTTTGGATAATTTTGTGAATGCCATTTTAATTTTTGGGGACATTAGAAGGCCTAGAAGTTTAAAAGCAAATCTTTACATTTTTCCGAAAACCCACTTTTTAACCACCTCAGCCCCCAGTGCTTAAACACCCTGAAAGACCAGGCCACTTTTTACACTTCTGACCTACACTACTTTCACCGTTTATTGCTCGGTCATGCAACTTACCACCCAAATGAATTTTACCTCCTTTTCTTCTTACTAATAGAGCTTTCATTTGGTGGTATTTCATTGCTGCTGACATTTTTACTTTTTTTGTTATTAATCGAAATTTTACGATTTTTTGCAAAAAAATGACATTTTTCACTTTCAGTTGTAAAATTTTGCAAAAAAAACGAGATCCATATATAAATTTTGCTCTAAATTTATTGTTCTACATGTCTGATAAAAAAAAAAATGTTTGGGTAAAAAAAAAATGGTTTGGGTAAAAGTTATAGCGTTTACAAACTATGGTACAAAAATGTGAATTTCCGCTTTTTGAAGCAGCTCTGACTTTCTGAGCACCTGTCATGTTTCCTGAGGTTCTACAATGGCCTGACAGTACAAACACCCCACAAATGACCCCATTTCGGAAAGTAGACACCCTAAGGTATTCGCTGATGGGCATAGTGAGTTAATAGAACTTTTTATTTTTTGTCACAAGTTAGCGGAAAATGATGATTTTTTATTTTTTTTAAAAAAAATATCTTGGTCAAATGCCAACTTTGTATAAAAATATGTGAAAAGTTGTCTTTTGCCAAGATATTTCTCTCACCCAGCATGGGTATATGTAAAATGACACCCCAAAACACATTCCCCAACTTCTCCTGAATACGGAGATACCAGATGTGTGACACTTTTTTGCAGCCTAGGTGGGCAAAGGGGCCCATATTCCAAAGAGCACCTTTCGGATTTCACTGGTCATTTTTTACAGAATTTGATTTTAAACTCCTTACCACACATTTGGGCCCCTAGAATGCCAGGGCAGTATAACTACCCCACAAGTGACCCCATTTTGGAAAGAAGACACCCCAAGGTATTCGCTGATGGGCATAGTGAGTTCATGGAAGTTTTTATTTTTTGTCACAAGTTAGTGGAATATGAGACTTTGTAAGGGAAAAAAATAAAAATAAAAAAATCATCATTTTCCGCTAACTTGTGACAAAAAATATAAAATTCTAGGAACTCGCCATGCCCCTCACGGAATACCTTGGGGTGTCTTCTTTCCAAAATGGGGTCACTTGTGGGGTAGTTATACTGCCCTGGCATTTTCCAGGGGCCCTAATGTGTGGTAAGTAGGTAAATGACCTGTGAAATCCTAAAGGTGCTCTTTGGAATGTGGGCCCCTTTGCCCACCTAGGCTGCAAAAAAGTGTCACACATCTGGTATCTCCGTATTCAGGAGAAGTTGGGCAATGTGTTTTGGGGTGTCTTTTTACATATACCCATGCTGGGTGAAAGAAATATCTCGGCAAAAGACAACTTTTCCCATTTTTTTATACAAAGTTGGCATTTGACCAAGATATTTATCTCACCCAGCATGGGTATATGTAAAATGACACCCCAAAACACATTGCCCAACTTCTCCTGAGCACGGCGATACCACATGTGTGACACTTTTTTGCAGCCTAGATGCGCAAAGGGGCCCACATTCATTTTATGAGGGCATTTTTAGATATTTGGATCCCAGACTTCTTCTCACGCTTTAGGACCCCTAGAATGCCAGGGCAGTATAAATACCCCACATGTGACCCCATTTTGGAAAGAAGACACCCCGAGGTATTCAATGAGGGGCATGGCGAGTTCATAGAAATTTTTTTTTTGGCACAAGTTAGCAGAAATTGATTTTTTTTTTTTTTCTCACAAAGTCTCCCTTTCCGCTAACTTGGGACAAAAATTTCAATCTTTCATGGACTCAATATGCCCCTCACGGAATACCTTGGGGTGTCTTCTTTCCGAAATGGGGTCACATGTGGGGTATTTATACTGCCCTGGCATTCTAGGGGCCCTAAAGCGTGAGAAGAAGTCTTGAGTATAAATGTCTAAAAAATTTTACGCATTTGGATTCCGTGAGGGGTATGGTGAGTTCATGTGAGATTTTATTTTTTGACACAAGTTAGTGGAATATGAGACTTTGTAAGAAAAAAATATATAATTTCCCCTAACTTGGGCCAAAAAAATGTCTGAATGGAGCCTTACAGGGGGGTGATCAATGACAGGGGGGTGATCAATGACAGGGGGGTGATCAGAGAGTCTATATGGGCTGATCACCCCCCTGTCATTGATCACCCGCCTGTAAGGCTCCATTCAGATGTCCGTATGTGTTTTGCGGATCCGATCCATGTATCCGTGGATCCGTAAAAATCATACGGACATCTGAATGCAGCCTGACAGGGGGGGTGATCAATGACAGGGGGGGGTGATCAATGACAGGGGGGGTGATCAATGACAGGGGGGTGATCAGGGAGTCTATATGGGGTGATCAGCCCCCCTGGAAGGCTCCAGGGAGACGCCTGTATGTGTTTTGCGGATCCGATCCATCTATCAGTGGATCCGTAAAAATCATGCGGACGTCTGAATGGAGCTTTACAGGGGTGTGATCAATGACAGGGGGGTAATCAATGACAGGGGGTGATGAGGGAGTCTATATGGGGTGATCACCACAGTCATTGATCACACCCCTGTAAGGCTCCATTCAGACGTCCGTATGCGTTTTGCGGATCCGATCCATCTATCAGTGGATCCGTAAAAATCATGCGGACGTCTGAATGGAGCTTTACAGGGGTGTGATCAATGACAGGGGGGTAATCAATGACAGGGGGGTGATGAGGGAGTCTATATGGGGTGATCACCACAGTCATTGATCACGCCCCTGTAAGGCTCCATTCAGACGTCCGTATGCGTTTTGCGGATCCGATCCATCTATCAGTGGATCCGTAAAAATCATGCGGACATCTGAATGGAGCTTTACAGGGGTGTGATCAATGACAGGGGGGTAATCAATGACAGGGGGGTGATGAGGGAGTCTATATGGGGTGATCACCACAGTCATTGATCACGCCCCTGTAAGGCTCCATTCAGACGTCCGTATGCGTTTGGCGGATCCGATCCATCTATCAGTGGATCCGTAAAAATCATGCGGACATCTGAATGGAGCTTTACAGGGGGGTGATCAATGACAGGGGGGTAATCAATGACAGGGGGGTGATCAGGGAGTCTATATGGGGTGATCAGGGGTGATCAAGGGGTTAATAAGTGACAGGGGGGGGGGGTGTAGTGTAGTGGTGTTTGGTGCAACATATTACTGAGCTACCTGTGTCCTCTGGTGGTCGATCCAAACAAAGGGGACCACCAGAGGACCAGGTAGCAGGTATATTAGACGCTGTTATCAAAACAGCGTCTAATATACCTGTTAGGGGTTAAAAAAATCACATCTCCAGCCTGCCAGCGAACGATCGCCGCTGGCAGGCTGGAGATCTACTCTCTTACCTTCCGTTCCTGTGAACGCGCGCGCCTGTGTGCGCGCGTTCACAGGAAATCTCGCGTCTCGCGAGAGGACGCACCGGCGCGTCCACCCAGAAGAGCAGGGCCGCCGCAAAGACGCCGCAATCCTGCGTACGGCGGTCCTGAGGAGGTTAAAGACCAGTGCAGGTCTGAAGTCACTTTGTGAGGCTTAGGCTACTTTCACACTTGCGGCAGAGTGATCCAGCAAGCAGTTCCGTCTCCGTAACTGCCTGCCAGATCCGGCAAAACGTATGCCAACTGATGGCATTAGTAAGACTGATCAGGATCATGATCAGTCTTAAAAATGCCTGATCAGTCCAAAAAAAAAATGCATTGAAATGCAGGATCCAAAACTGATCCGGCATTTACTTTTTTCATCTTTTTTTTCGGTCTGCGCACAGATCCGCATTCAGTTTTTTTCGCTGGAGATAAAACCGTAGCATGCTACGGTTTTCTCTTTTGCCTGATCAGTCAAAATGACTGAACTGAAGACATCCTGAACGGATTACTCTCCATTCAGAATGCATGGGGATATACCTGATCAGTTATTTTCCGGTATAGAGCCCCTGTGACGGAACTCTATGCCGGAAAAGAAAAACGCTGATGCGCCCCTTGAGTAGAAACCCCCAAAAAATGACCCCATTTTGGAAACTACGGGATAAGGTGGCTGTTTTACCAAATATGACAACTTTTTTTGGTTGTTTGTTTCAGTTTTACATAATAAAGCATTTTTGAAAAAAATCCTGTTTTAGTGTCTCCATATTCTGAAAGCCATAGTTTTTTAAAAATTTTGGGTGACTGTGTTATGTAGGGGATAATTTTTTCGGTATGAGATGACGGATTGATTGGTACTATTTTACGGGGCATATGACTTTTTGATCGCTTGGTATTACACTTTTTGTGATATAAGTTGACAAAAAATTGCTTTTTTTTTTTTTTACAGTGTTCATCTAAGTGGTTAGGTCATGTGATATTTTTAAAGAGCAGGTTGTTACAGACGCTGCGATACCGAATATGTCTTTTTTTTATTATTATTTCACTTTAGCACAATAATAGCAGTTTCGAATAAAAAAATAAATAAATCATTTTAGTATCTCCATAGACTGAGAACCATAGCTTTTTTATATTTTGACAGACTGTGTTAGGTAAAGTCTCATTTTTTCGCGGGATGAGGTGACAATTTGATTGGTACTATTTTGGGGGGCATACGCCTTTTTGATCGCTTGGTGTTCAAATTTTTGTGGTGTAAGGTGACAAAAAAATGGCTTTTTTTGGCACTGTTTTTATTTTTTACGGTCTCCACCTGAGGGGTTAGGTCATGTGATAATTTTATACAGCATGCTCTTACGGACGCTGCGATACCCAATATGTATACTTCTTTTTTTATTTAAGTTTTACACAATAACAGCATTTTTTAAACAAAAAAAAAAAAAATCATGTTTTCGTGTCTCCATATTCTGAGTGTCTCCATATTCTGAGAGCCATAGTTTTTTTTATTTTTCTGGCGATGGTCTTAGGTAGAGGCTCAATTTTTGCGGGATGAGAATACAGTTTGATTGGTATGATTTTGGGATGTGTATGACTTTTTGATCGCTTGGTGTTGCACTTTTAGTGATGTAAAGTGACAAAAAAATGTTTTTTTTAGCAGTTTTTTGTATTTTTTTTATGGTGTTCATCTGAGGGGGTTAGGTCATATGATATTTTTTTTTTTTACTTTATTTTGGGAAAAGGAAGCTTTTTTTTTTTACTTGAAACTTTTTTTTTAAAAACTTTCATTTTTTTAATAGTACGGAGCTGGGCAGCAAGTCAAGTCCCGCTGCGCCGTACTATTACGGCGTTGGGCGGGAAGGGGTTAACTGTGTCATGGAAACAGAAGAAAGAGGAGTGTTGCTAAGGCTCAAAATGGGCCACTTTAGAGCTATTTTTCTAGCTATTTTTCTAATAGAAATGTATGATTTCAGTAATTATATTATATATTACAAAAATAGTATCACTGACCCTACACATTACAAAAAAAAAATATATATGACAGTTATACTTTAAGTCTGGCCACTATTCTAATAGATAAACCCTTTAATAGAAGGGGATACAGCCACAAGGATGAATCTGCTGAATTCATCCTGCTACAAGCCAACCAATGTGGCTGTGGGACAATTCAATTCCCTGCGAATGCCCCTGAAGCCAGTTTACAAATGATACATACTGTAGACTATGGAGCAGAGGGTCGTAAACCTATCTTAGCTTTTTGACCAGCTATGAATGGTATCCAATGGGAATTTTTCTATTGCTCCACTGCTGCAGCTGAAGCTTCCTATAGTATATTACAGAACTGCACATAAAGGTATTTCATCTTGTGTAATGCAGCGTCAAGCATGGGTACAATTTAAAAAGAACATCTTATAGATTTTATAGAAATAAAAAGAGCCATGCAGCAACCAATGTGAGCCTGAAATTCCCAGGTCACACACTACATTGTCCACCAGCAAGTTCAGAAAAGGACAATGTGTCTCCATAATCCCTATAAATATAAAAAATGAAAACACTAGATATTATCAAATGATTATTAACCGCTTATTTACTAAGAGGCCTTAGGATGGGCCACCGCCTTTTTGCGATCGGCCAGTTTAAGCTCTTCACGGGTCTCCCATGCAGCGGAGAGCGGGGGCTTGGCTCTGACATAATAGCCCAAGCTCCTGCTCTATTGCAGAAGTGCCGATCTGGGATATTTAACCCCTTACATGCCGTGGGCAATAGCGCTCGCGGCATGTAAGTTTTAACAACTTAGATGCCGCGAGCGCTATTGCCCATGGCATATAAGGGGTTAAACGTCCCAGATCGGCACTTCTGTCACCCCAGGCTACCTCTGTCTTCCATACACACCCCACGAATGAGATTGCAAGGTGCCGATGTCAGTGCATGCAGACCAGTTTTTTATTAAATAAACAAAATAATAATCACAAGTAAAAAAAAATATACCTTTTTTCCATTGAAAAAAAAAACTGCAATAATAAATCTCCTCCACAAATTTAGTATCACTACGTTCGCAATGACCCACACAACACAATTATCATGTATGAAGAACGCAGTATAAAAAAACAAATAAAAAAAACTAAACAAAAACAGAATTTCTGCTTTTTGCTTATCCGCCACCAAAAACACTGAATAAAAAGTGATCAAAAAGTGCTATATACCTCAAAATTATACCAATGAAAACTACAAGGCATCCTGCAAAAATCCAGCCCTTACACAGCTCCGTAGAAAATTATGGGTCTTGGGATGTAACGATGCAAAAATATTTTCTTCTTTAAAAAAAAGTTTTTATTGTGTAAAAATAGTAAAATGTTAAAAAAATATATATATTTGGTATAACTGTAATTATACTGACCCATAGAATAAAGTTATCGTGTTATTTATACCGTAAAAGGAACGCAGCAAAATTTATAGTATATCGTACAAACTAAGTGGCATTATTGTTGTTCTTTCCCAGAAACAGTTAATTAAAGTTAATCAGTAAGTTATGTGTACCCCAAAACAGCGTCATTAAAAACTACAACTTGTACTTTAAAAAATAAGCTCTCATACAGCTACACAGACGGAAAAATAAAAAAGTGTAGCTCTTCGATGATGACAATGTAAAAAAAATAATAATAATCACTTGGTCATTAAGGCCCACAACAGGCTGCTCAATAAACATTATCCAGAATTATTATTTTTTTACTTAAATTATGTATAAAAAAAATAGTATTGCCTAAGTGAAACTAATCCTGAGCAATCCCGTTTTGTATAACCCAGGTCATCATTAAATGATAGCTATTTAATGGCGCCCATGAATGTTATTAACCTCTATTAGAATATGGCATTAAACACGATAATGTATTTCCAGCCCATAAGACCTTAATGATCTTTACATGGACTGTGACCCAGAAATGTAACCCTGTCCTTTTGGAGGTAAGAACAAGTATGGCTGTTCTAGAGCTCTGACACCGTGAAGCAGGGTCATTATCACATTTCAGCTCACGAGGCAGATGTGTAGAGGGCACAGCGTGCAGACATGGTCCTCGTATTAATTACACAAATTAGAACGGTGGCAGCAGCAGATTTAGACGCCACTCATTGTGTTGCACTGCAAGACAGTTAAATGGCAGGCGGCTGCTGTGGTAATGCACAAGCCAACAAATGCAGTGTGTATCATACGCGTAAATCTGCCATAGCAGAAGGTAGAGGAGGCCGCAGGATTCCATTTTCCAATAAATAAATCATTCAGCCGGCATCCCGTAACAACGCAGGGGGGGGGTCATTTGACCCCCCCCGTATCGGCGATCGCAGAAAACCGCAGGTCAATTCAGACCTGCGGTTTTCTGCGTTTCCGGTCCATTCGGGTGTCCTGTGACCCGATGAACCGGAAAAACAGTGTGATCGGTGGTCTAATTATACACCACCAATCGCAGTCCGAAGATTTGGAGAGGCGGTGCTGGCCCTGGTGCTGAACACTGCTGTCCAGGGTGCTGATTGGTGCAGGGGAGAGAGGCGCGAGATTCAAACTTCCTGCGCTCCTCTCTCCCCTCCTCTTCCTGTTCTGCACGAGCACCCGGCAGCATCGTCCAGCACAAGCTCCTGAGTCCCCCCTAATCGCCATCCATCACCCTCCTGCACCCATCGCCACCCAGGTAGGTTAGGGTCAGTGAGGGAGAGGCACTGTTAGGCAGGGAAAAAAGGGAAAAGTTAGTTAGGGGAAAAAAAAAAAAAGCACTTTTATTCAAAACTTTCTTTGATCCATCTATCAGACCCCCCCCCCCCCCCACCACCACTTGCCCCCCCCCCCCCCCCCCACCCCTCACCACCAGCCCCCTTACCACCACTTTTTTTTTCTTTCTGCGTGCGCTGACTGGCCGGCACTTTTTAGCGTCCGTCCACTGTTAGCGCATCGCCCGCCCCAACACCCCACCGCTGATCAGCGCTGTACCGCTGATCAGCAAGTTTGAACTTTTTTTTTTTCCTAAAACTTGGCCTTTTTTTTTTGCCTTTTTTAGTACGCGGACACCCGTTGCCCCCACACACACACACATATAATAAAGTTTTCCACACACGCACACACACCCATGGCCCGCCGGGTGTCCTCGGCCGAGGAGGCATACGCCCAGATTGCCTCCGACTCTGAGAGCCCCAGTGAGGATGAGGATGACCCCACGTTCCTTTTATCATCCGCATCCGCCTCATCATCATCTGATGACAATGAGCCACCAAGGCGGCGGAGACGCCGCCAGGCGGAGCCAGGGGCCCCACATGCTTAGGATCCTGTGGCCTACCCTAGTACGAGCGGGCCTGGGGCTCGTACTGGTTTCCCGGCCCACCAAATAAGCCCACTGGAGCCCCCTGCCGATGAACTTAGCTGGTGTCCCCCAGTGGACTTTGAGCCTGAGATTCCGGATTTTGCTGGCAATCCTGGAATCCAGATTCCCACAGTGGGGTTTACTGAAATTGACTATTTTAGGTTTTTTTTCAGTAACCCACTGGTGAATCTGATGGTGGAGCAGACGAATCTGTACGCCCAACAGTTCGTCGCTCAAAACCCA
Organism: Bufo bufo; assembly: GCF_905171765.1. Taxonomy (NCBI): domain Eukaryota; kingdom Metazoa; phylum Chordata; class Amphibia; order Anura; family Bufonidae; genus Bufo; species Bufo bufo. The sequence goes on along the minus strand of NC_053390.1, from coordinate 165,728,475 downwards.
GGCTCATTTTTGGCTAGACCCGGTGGCTGGACGCCGGTCAGTGCAGCCGAAATGAGGACATTTTGGGGCCTCGTGCTGCATATGGGTCTAGTCCAAAAACCCAGTGTCAGGCAATACTGGAGTGGGGACGTCCTATACCAGACCCCACTGTACAGTATGGTCATGACACGTCCCCGATTTGAGGCCATCCGGAAATGTCTGCATTATTCCGATAATGCAGCATGTCCACCCCGAGGTGATCCTGCCTATGACTGGCTGTATAAGATACGGCCGGTCATCGATCACTTTGGGGCCACATTTCAGCAGGCCTACGTACCTGGAAGGGAGGTCGCGGTTGATGAGTCTCTCGTTGCGTTCAAGGGGAGACTCAGTTTCCGCCAATATATTCCCACAAAGCGGGCGAGGTATAGCGAGAAGCTATACAAAATTAGTGAGAGTACCTCAGGTGTGTACGAGGGGTGAGATTCCCGGATTCAACCCCCAGAATGTCCCCCCACTCTGGGTGTTACCAGGAAACTCGTGTGGGACCTTATGTACCCACTGCTGGATAACGGTTACCACTTGTACGTGAATAACTTTTATACCAGCATTCCCTTGTTCAGGTCCCTTGCCGCCAGATCCACATTCGCTTGTGGGACCGTGCGGAAAAATCAACGCGGCCTCCCTGCCTACCCCCTCCAGGTACCTATCCCCAGGGGTGAGACCCGTGCACTTACCAGTGGAAACCTGTTGCTGGTCAGGTATAAGGACAAGAGGGATGTCCTTATGCTGTCCACAATCCACGGTAACAGCACCACCCTCGTCTATGTGCGAGGTACCACGGCAACGGTCCTCAAGCCCGAATGTATCGTCGACTACAATCGGTAAATGGGAGGAGTTGATCTCTCTGATCAAGTCCTCAAGCCATATAACGCCCTGCGCAAAACCCGGGCATGGTACAAAAAAGTTGCGGTCTACTTGGTGCAGGTTGCCATGTACAACTCTTTGGTACTATCCCGAAGCGCTGGCAGCACAGGGACATTCCTCCAGTTCTATGAGGCAGTCCTCAAGGCCCTGATCTTTTCGGACTGGGAAAGAGCAGGCTGGAGTACCTTGGGAATTGGAGGCGCCCGGATCGTCCCTGGCCAACCAGGGCTCCAGATGGCGACCAAAATGGTCGCCAATGCGACTTAGAATTTACAAATGGCGACAAGACTTTTTAGTCTTGTCGCCATTTGCGACTAGAGCCGCGCCGCAGCTCTGAATACAGCGGCGGGCACAGAAGCTGAACTATCATGTTCTTATCAGCAGCGCAGTGGAAGAGTCTCTCCCTCCCCCCTGGCTGCTGCCGCCGCGGCCAATAAGAAGGGCGACAGGGGGAGGGGCTGTGGCCACTGCGCCACCAATGAAGATAACTGACCTGTTAATACAAATACAGGAGGCGGGTGCCGGAATCAAATAGCCGGCACCTGACCTCTATGACAGGGAGCGGCACCTGAGGGGTTAACTGCCACTGATCGCAGCCCCCCCCCCCCCAACACCCCAGTATAATAAGGCCCCCCCCCCCCCAGTATAATAAACATTTAGTGCGGCCCCCCCCAGTATAATAAACATTGAGTGCGGCCCCCCCCCAGTATAATAAACATTGAGTGCGGGCTTCCCCCCCCCCAGTATAATAAACATTGAGTGTGCCCCCCCCCCCCCAGTATAATAAACATTGGTGGCGCAGTGGGAAGTGCCAATGAGGGTTAAAAAAATAATAATAATAATAATATTAACTCACCTCCTCCAATTGATCGCGTAGCTGCCGGTCTCCTGTTCTTTCTTCAGGACCTGTGGTGACGTCACTGAGCTCATCACATGGTCCATTACCATGGTGATGGATCATGTGATGAGCACAATGATGTCACCACAGGTCCTGAAGAAAGAACAGGAGACCGGCTGCTACGCGATCAATTGGAGGAGGTGAGTTAATTATTATTTTTTTTTAACCCTCATTGGCACTGCCCACCAATGTTTATATGTTTATTATACTAAGGGGGGGGGGGGGGGGCGCACTGCGCCACCAATGTTTATTATACTGGGGTGTTGGGGGGGGGCGCACTGCGCCACCAATGTTTATATGTTTATTATACTAGAGGGGGGGGCGCACTGCGCCACCAATGTTTATTATACTGGGGTGTTGGGGGGGGCGCACTGCGCCACCAATGTTTATATGTTTATTATACTACGGAGGGGGGGGGGCGCACTGCGCCACCAATGTTTATATGTTTATTATACTAGGGAGGGGGGGCGCACTGCGCCACCAATGTTTATTATACTGGGGTGTTGGGGGGCGCACTGCGCCACCAATGTTTATTATACTGGGGTGTTGGGGGGGGGGGCGCACTTCGCCACCAATGTTTATTATATTGGGGTGTATATAATGTTTATTATATTGACCTTCTACTACGCATTCTGCATTAAAGAATGCTATTATTTTCCCTTATAACCATGTTGTTATAAGGGAAAGTAATACATAGAAACATAGAATGTGTCGGCAGATAAGAACCATTTGGCCCATCTAGTCTGCCCAATATACTAAATACTATGGATAGCCCCTGGCCCTATCTTATATGAAGGATGGCCTTATGCCTATCCCATGCATGCTTAAACTCCTCCACTGTATTTGCAGTGAATAGACTTTCATCCTAGAAACCATGCGTGAAAATCGCACGGTTCAACCAGAAGGATGGATCCGGCTTTCCGAATGCCGGATACGGCACTAATACATTCCTATGGGGAAAAATGCCGAAATGCCAAACAAAACTAAATATTTATTGCCCCGATTCTGTAGTTTGCAGAAACACCCCATATGGCTATATAGCCACATGGCAGGGCATAGAACGAAGGGAACTCCATACGGTTTCTGGAAGGCAGATTTTGATGGACATTTTTTTTTTTTACACCATGTCCCATTAGAAGCCCCCCCCTGATGTAGCCTAGACTAGAAACTCCAAAAAAAGTGACCCCATCTAAGAAACTACTCAAGGTATTCAAAAGTTACTTTACAAACTATGTTAACCCTTTAGGTGTTCCACAAAACTAAATAGCGAATGTAGAAACAATTTTAGAATTTAATTTTTTTGTTACATTGCCTCAAAAAAGAGTAATATAGAGCAACCAAAAATCATATTTACCTATTTACCTCTAAAATAGTCCCAAAACAACAACCACCTTATCCCGTAGTTTTCTAGATGGGGTCACTTTTATGGAGTTTCTACTCTAGGGGTGCATCAGGGGGCTTGAAAGGGTACATGGTGTAAATAAACCAGTCCAGCAAAATCTGCCTTCCAAAAACCATATGACGTTCCCCTTCTTCTATGTCCTGCCGTTTAGCCAAATAGTAGTTTACGACCACATATGGGGTGTTTCTGCAAACTACAGAATCAGGGCAACCCATTTTGAGTTTTGTTTGGCTGTTAACCCATTTTTTCCAGTTAAAAAGTAAGGGTTAAAATGGAAAATTTTCCAAAAAATAGAAATTTCTAAATAGTTTCTCCCTCTGCCATTAACTCTTGTGGAACACCTAAAGGGTTAACAAAGTTTGTAAACCCAGTTTTGAATACCTTGAGGGGTGTACTTTCTTAGATGGAGTCACTTTTTTGAAATTTCTATTCTAGGGGTGCAACAGGGGGCTTCAAATGGGACATGGTATAATCAAAACCAGTCCAGCAAAATCTGCCTTCCAAAACCCATATGGTGTTCCCCTCCTATGTGCTCCCGTTTGGCCAAACAGTAGTTTACGACCACATATGGGGTGTTTCTGCAAACTACAGAATCAGGGCAACCCATATTGAGTTTTGTATGGCAGTTAACCCTTGTTTTACTCCTGGAAAAAATTGATTATATTGGAAAATTTTCCAAAAAATAGAAATTTCGAAATTGTTTCTCAATCTGCCATTAACTCTTGTGGAAGACCTAAAGGGTTAATAAAGTTTCAAAATTTGCTTCTAAACTTCTAAGCCTTGTAACATCCCCAAAAAATAAAATATCATTCCCAAAATTCTACAAACATGAAGTAGACATATGGGGAATGTAAAGTCATCACAATTTTTGGGGGTATTACTATGTATTACAGAAGTAGAGAAACTGAAACTTTTAAATTTGCTAATTTTTCAAAATTTTTGGTAAAAATTTGATTTTTTTATGCAAAAAAATTAACTTTTTAGACCCAATTTTAGCAGTGTCATGAAGTACAATATGTGACGAAAAAACAATCTCAGAACGGGCTGGGTAAGTCAAAGCGTTTTAAAGTTATGAGCACTTAAAGTGACACTGGTCAGATTTGCAAAAAATGGCCAAGTCCTTAAGGTGAAATAGGGCTGAGTCCTTAAGGGTTTAATGTATCTGGTTCAGTAATTTACATCGCATTCATCCATACCATTGTATATAAGGTAAATCACTCACAGAGTACCTTGTGTGCATTATGGGAGGCAGTTCGTGTGCCAACGGTTTGAAACCACGACTGCGCCAAGAAGGGACATGATTTTGAAAGTGTATAGTGACCTGAACAGTGAGGGTGCCTTCACACGCGGCAGATTTTGTGGCAGAGAATTTCATGACTGAAAATCAATTCCATTCACCTTAACGGGGCATGCAGAGATCCATGTGCTTGCTGCTTCATTCAAATGAATGGAACGGATTTTTAGTTGTGGAATTTTCTACCACAAAATCTTCCGTGTGTGAAGGCACCCTCAGACGAATATAAGCCTGAGCAACTGTTCATGTACATGGTAGACATATTTTAATAGTGCATGAAACAATGCTAGAGGCTGAGATAAGGCGGTGCCCATAGTGTCCTTGTGCTGCCTTACAATATTATTTTAAGGCAACTGCTTCAGATGCTAAAAAATACATGAAGGCAACAAAAACTGTTGATTTTGCAAGTTTCAGAATCAAGGTACAAATACATTTGTGTATGACAAATCTGCAGTTTTCACAGATTCTGGAATGGAACGCAGGCGGCAAGCACAAGCGAGCAAAATACTGTAATTTTCAATTCATTCGAGAGGAAGAGCATTCAGCGACAGGGAAAAAGATTTAAAATTACATTTCCTTGAGAGGTACTAAAATAGTATTTCAGTCTCCAAACATAAAAGCTTGCAACTCAGAAACATCATTAGTCAGAATGCCACTACAGAAACGGGACTAGGGGCAGCAAGTGCACGGATCTAAAAAAAATAAAATATTTAGAGGAAAATTATAGAGGAAAAGGGCAAAAATTACCAAAATACTACAACAACGGAGGTTATTTGTGGACAGTGTTAACTCCTAAGAAGATGCTCAGATCAAAGAATTAAAATCATATATATATTTAAAAAAAAAGTTTGTAAACTGCAGTTTTTAACAACTATACATAATAATAGGCTGACACTTCCTGTTCTGTACAGGTCAGTTCTCAGTAGTCATCTCACTATCATCCCTGGCAGAATTACAATGAAAGGTAATAACACTATTAAAATTGGAGGCAGATAACACGATTAGGGATAAGCGAACTTGTGTTTTCAAGGTTATGGTCCGCGGTAGCGGAATCCATAACGTAATTCTTAGATAACCTAAACCCTGTATGCCAAACTTGAAAACAAGTTTGCTCAACACTACACATGATGCAAAGATGATGAACACAGTGTATCTACTCCACCATGACCTATGCCAAGGATGGGTCATCAATATCTGACCAGCTGTTTGAAGAGGCTGAGGCACTGAGGCCTCCATCTTAGCATACCAGCACGGTGCAGTATCAATTCAATGAAGTCAAGGGCCTAGGAGGGAGAGGCGGTGGCTCTCACATCTGATCGGTGGGGGTGTCTGGAAATCAGACCCCCACCAATCACATATTGATGACCAATCCTGAGGACTAGCCCATCAATAATTTACTCTTGGAAAACACATTTGATGCTGTGTATAGGTCTGAATACTGTTTTCACTTTGTCATTAAGAGGTATTGAGTCCAGAATTATGGGGAAAACGTTTCAAATGCATTTTACAGGGTGGTCCACGAAAAAGTAGCCAGTCTCCAATATTTCCAAATCAAACTGCCTAATAGTTTTCATTTCTTCAGAGCCCTGTAGGAACTGAAAGCTGAGCTCTGATTGCTTGCTATGGGCAACTAAGACAGATTTACTATTAGGCAGTTTGATTTGGAGATGGGCTACTTTTTCGCGGGCTTCCCTGTATAAACTACTCTCATTTTATTATATCCAATTCTGCCACTTTTTGAGCACTGGATCTCCTAAGCTGAGATTTTTTTTTTTACTATATCTGTTCTCAGTGTCCTATGTTTGAACAAGTTTCCAATTAATCAAATCATTGCTTATATGAGATATTGGCCCATATACACTGTCCAAATGTGGGTGAACTCAAGCAAGATGTCCCTCTGTGTAACTACTAAGGAGAAACAAAAATTGTTCCCTGAAAGCACAGCAATTTGTTGGGATCACAGAGTTTTGAATTGGCTTCGCACTCTATGTGTCCTAGTTGGATGTTACTCTTCTATATTGTCCTCAAATAGGTCTATGGGACCTGCTGGTGAGAGGCTGGGAGCTGGTACCCTTAGTGACCAGCCTGTTTTAGGCATTACTGACCAAGCGTTTTTCTTCATTTTTTCATTGTCTCCATCCAAGAGCTTTTTCCCACCCCCCCCTTTCCCCATCTATGTAGCTGTATTAGGCTACTTTCACACTAGCGTTCGGAGCGGATCCGTCTGATGTTTCATCAGACGGATCCGCTCCTATAATGCAGACGTTCACATCCGTTCAGAACGGATCCGTCTGCATTAATACTTAGAAAATTTTCTAAGTCTGAAAGTAGCCTGAGCGGATCCGTTCAGACTTTACATTGAAAGACAATGGGGAACGGATCCGCTTGAAGATTGAGCCATATGGTGTCATCTTCAAGCGGATCCGTCCCCATTGACTTCCATTGTAAGTCTGAACGGATCCGCTCAGGCTACTTTCAGACTTAGAAAATTTTCTAAGTATTAATGCAGACGGATCCGTTCTGAACGGATGTGAACGTCTGCATTATAGGAGCGGATCCGTCTGATGAAACATCAGACGGATCCGCTCCGAACGCTAGTGTGAAAGTAGCCTAATACAGCTACATAGATGGGGAAAGGGGGGGGTGGGTAAAAGCTCTTGGATGGAGACAATGAAAAAATGAAGAAAAACGCTTGGTCAGTAATGCCTAAAACAGGCTGGTCACTAAGGGTACCAGCTCCCAGCCTCTCACCAGCAGGTCCCATAGACCTATTTGAGGACAATATAGAAGAGTAAGATCCAACTAGGACACATAGAGTGCGAAGCCAATTCAAAACTCTGTGATCCCAACAAACTCTGTGATCCCAACGGATACGCTCGCCTCCGCACGGCCAGGCGGACACCCGAACGCTGCAAGCAGCATTCAGGTGTCCGCTCACTGAGCGGAGCGGAGGCTGAGCGCTGGCAGGCGGATGCATTCTCAGTGGATCCGCCTCCACTGAGAATGCATCAGGGCTGGACGGCTGCGTTCAGGACCGCTCGTGAGCCCCTTCAAACGGAGCGCACGAGCGGACACCCGAACGCAGGTGTGAAAGTAGCCTAAGGGGTTATTTTTTACAGGACAAGTTGTAAATTTAAATGGTGTGATTTGGGGGTACACATAACTTTCTTATTAACTCTTTCTGGGAGGGAGATGGGAAAAAAAAGCAATACTGCCACAGATTTTTTAACGTTATAAATTTTACAGCGTTCATTTTTCGGTATAAATAACATAATATCTTTATTCTGTGGGTCAGTACGATTACAGCGATTTTTTTACGTTTTAACAGGAAGAAAATCTTTTTGCATTGCCGCTTCCCAAGACCCATAACTTTTTATTTTTCTTTCTAGAGAGTTGTGTGAGGGATTGATTTTTGCAGGATGACTTGTAGTTTTCATTGGTGACATTTTGGAGTAAATTACTCTTTTTGATCGCTTAAGTTTTTTTCGTGGTGACTAAGAGTAAATTAGCAATTCTGCCATATTTTTATGGCGTTCACCGTATGGGATAATTTACATGATATTTGTGTGGTGCGGATCGTTACGGATGCGGCAATACCAAACACGTGAGGGAGATTTTATTTTTACATTGCCCGTGGTATGTAAGGGGTTAAACAGCCCGGGTCTCCACTCGTGTCAGTCCAGGCTGTTAGAGCAGGAGCGCTGCTGTCATGCGAGAGCCGAGCCCCTGCTCTCCGCTGCACGGGGGACCCATGCAGCTCTTAGACCGGGACGTCTTATAAAAGGTGCCAGCCCATTAGTTGCCGCCTTAAAAAGGTGTATTGGTGGTCACTAAGTGGTTAAATCAAGTGTTAACAACTGCGTTCTGCATTATTGTCAGGAATGGGGAAAGTCCTGTCCTCTTGGGCCAAATTCTTCTGAAATCTAGGTTTTAGTTTGTTCACAATATGGCGCAACTTTCAGCTAGGCCAAGACAGAAATAACCTATGGCCAGTTTGCAACTGAGTTATTGGCATGCTTTTATTTCTTTATTCTTTAAGGCTACTTTCACACTAGCGGCAGGACGGATCCGACAGGCTGCCGCTATTTCGCCGTGCCGCAGTACTGCATGTCCGACTTTTTAGTCCCGCGGCCTTCCGTAGTGCAGCGCCGGAGCTCCGCCCCCGTCCCCATTATAGTCAAAGGCCTGTCGGATCCGTCCTACCGCTAGTGTGAAAGTACCCTAAGCCAGTAACCCTCAGACTATTCCTTTCTCTACAGGAATAAATCCATATACTCTATGTAGTCACCAACGTGTGATTTTTTAAAGATCTTTTCTCTAGCCACCCACATATCCTTCCTTATGGTCATCTTCTGTATTTCATTTCAGGTAGATAACAATTGTTCCACAGGATCGATTTATTCTGTAACCACTGCAATTTTGGTTATGAATCAATCTAATCCTTTACAATGCATTCCAATACTTCTGTATTGGAATGCATTGGCTGTATGAGTAATACTGTGTGTATTATTCATACGGCTTCCGGCCCATGAGATCCAGGGGGCTGGATCTCACAGGCTCTTCACCGGAAGGCAGCGCGATGCCTTCCATGCCATCCGGTTTCCCCCACAGCCCCATGGGGACCCGACGGCAGCGACGACTACCGCCGCCCGCACAATAAAAAGCCGCAAACGGCAGGTCTGAATTGGCAGGTATGAACGCGCATTTAGCCGTGGTGCCTGCTCAATGATTTGAGCAGGCACCGTGTTCCGATCACCGCCCAACGGGCGGCAGTGATCGGAACTATAGATGACGTACCGGTACGTCATGGGTCCTTAAGGACTTGGGAAACATGCCGTACCGGTACGTCATGCGTCCCTAAGGGGTTAATGCACCATTTTGGGTTCATGTGATGATTGATTAAAGCCAGCAGTTTAGCTAAACCCCCCTTTGTTTATGTCAGTATAAAGGCGTATTAGTGGTCACTAAGGGGTTAAATAATGTTTTAACTCATTGTTCTTATTTTTTTCCACTTCTGCAACAATCAGCACCTCTAGTCCATACTGATTTGGGCAGAAACAGATGTCACAGTGGGTACAAAGACCAAAACACAAAGCTGAGCTAAGCTTCTCCTTTGACAGTGACGCACCATAAATAACTGCAGACACTGTAAGAACACACATGTAGCTACAGGCTCTGTCTATGGACAGAAATTATGATACTCCATTCCCAGAGTTTGATACAAAGCCAGAATTTCAATGTGGTAAATTCTAACAGCATGTATAGGTCATCATAAAATCGGGACATAGAAACCAACTGTAAACATCTTATATGAGTTGCCAACGTCTCCCTGAGCAGAAGTGCAGAAGCAGATGTAAGTCAACTGGAGACCCTCGTCATTCTCACCGCTCATTGCGTTACCTCACACTTGTAATAGACAATGCAGAGGCGACTCATTCTGATTAATAAAGAAAGGCTCCCACTGTGTAATACAACTGCTCAACTGTTATCACTGGCAAATCATCCTGTTACATGTCCACATAAAGCAAAAAATGTAACAGCAAATGCAGAAGACAGAGCACTAATATGAAACATGTGTATGCTATGATGAGCAATACAGAGTTCATGAAATCTGGCTTCAATCTCCAAGCCCTCTTCCAAATTCAACCTCTGTTTTATGATACCTTGCTGATGACCTCTTCTCAATGTCTTCACTGGTCAAAATTATCCTAAATAAGGACTGTTGCTTTAAACTATCAGTGGCAGATTTGACAGTAACATCAGGTCGTGGTCCCATGTCAAGTCGAACTTTATTATAAATTTGGCCCAGATTTACTAATGTGTCTGCGCCAAAAATCTGTCTAAAACGTGGCACAATTTGGCGCGTGTAGGATGTTTTACACTTTTTTCTGATAAACTCAACAAGGGGTGGGGTTTAGTGGAAAAGGGGCAGAGCATCACAGGAAAGGGGGTAGGCCTAAGATGCACCATTTTGCACCCCAATTCTGGTGTAGGTCTAGACAGCCTAAGCTTACACCATCTTTAGGATTAGTAAATCTGGACCGGTCAGCTTACACTTTCACTGTATCTGTAGACCGTTGCTTCTCCATCTGAGTGAATTCTGTCAGAGCTCCTCTGACAGCTCGATCTGTAGCCTTTATCTCTAGGGCTTAAAGGAATGAATAACCAGGCAATTATTGGGGACAAACTGTTCGCTCCTAAAACTGCCTGATCACAAGTGGAGGTGAGAGCTGTATTTACATGCAGCAATCACCTCCGCTGTATGGGGATAATCAACCACTACGGTGTTTGTTCATCCCCATACAGGTTTATGGTTTCAGGCCGCAGATCGCTGTTTACGAAAAAAGAATTGTTGCCCAGAGGCAAAGATTTTGGGTGCCGCATCAACAATGCTTTCACCCAATGAATGAGCGTTTGCTGGTTCATTAAGAGATTGTGGTGGCACCTTTACATGGGCCAATTATTGGGAAAGAGCATTCGTACGAACATTCGTTCTAAATAATTGTCTGGCCTGTATAAAAGGGTCTTAAATAAAAGTGTTAAGAGCCGTCAGGGAACTAGAGCTGTCAGGGCAACTATCTGAAAAAAGACAAGCAACTGTTTACAACTGCAGCAAAACTGAATGCTGAAGAAGACAAACTTAAATAAAGAACAGGAAACAGGAACAATACATTTTTAGCTCCAGATAAGTAGAAAGCAATTATATAAAAGATCCCTTCAAAGGTGCCCATAGCCTTCAAAGGATCTGCTGCCAATGTTCTGGTGCCAGCAGTCTTGTGGAGCTCAAGACTCGACAGGTCAGAGCTATTTATTTTATTTTTTTGGGCAACTTGGAAAGGACTTGCTTGGTGTAAATTTCATGCCAGATTAGGAGGATTTCTCAACGATAGTATAATCCTAATGTAAGTAGAAATCTGTGTGCAGTAATTTCGCCTGAGAAGCATTCTAAGGTTGAATAACCTAATTGAGGACACCAATAACTTATTCCAGCATCCCACCCATAGCCCACAGGGTTGCAATGGTTGATCACAGGCATGTTTACAACTTGTATGGTTCCTACCTTTTCAGTGCACTTGTGAGCTCTGTGGCTAATTCACCATCAGTGTACGTTCTCAACTCAGACAAGGACAGAGCTGTTCCATCTATGGAGTCCTATGGAAGAAGATTTGATACAAAGCATTTAGTTCCATTGTATCCCATGTAGAACTAACAGATTAATCCACCTCCATCAGAGGCATAACTAGAAATGAGTCGGCCACACAGTAAATTTTTTGAAGACCCTCCCCTCTTTCCAAAGCAACTTATTTGGAACCCCCTCCTGTCGTGCAACCCCAACACCTGCGGCTAGTCAAGATAGCTCTCTCAGACCAGGCCCGGCAGCCGCTCTGTCCGTTTCCTACATGTATATACTGTATGTCATGTCACTGTATGTAGTGTCATTGTATAATAGGGATGAGCGAATCGATTCGCATAAAACTTACGTTTCAATACTGTACGAAGCAAGCGCTTCGTACAGTATTAGAATGTATTGACTCCGATGAGCCATAGTTATTACTTTGTGAAGTCTCGCGAGACTTCGCATAATAACTTCAGAATTTATTTTTTTCCCGAACTAGGGTTCGGTTCCAAGGTACCACTTCGGGAAATGTTTTTTTACAGTATATATCAATTTCTGAAGTTATTATGAGAAGTCTCGCGAGACTTCGCAAAGTAATAACTTTGGCTCATCAGAGCCAATACTTTCTAATACTGTACGGAGCGCTCGCTCAGTACAGTATTGAAACAAAGTTTTATGCGAATCGACTTCGGATGTTTCATCCAAAGTCGATTCGCTCATCCCTAATAATAATGTTGAAGGAGCCTTGACAATAAAATCTTTTAGTCATCCTCTTGGGTGGGCCCCTTCTGAGTTCTGGCTCCATAGCAGCAGCATCCACTATAGCTACGTCCCTGACCTCCATGTAACAAAAGTTTATACAACGCACACAAATGAAGATATTTAGAGCACATGTTGGTAATATACAGTATGACAATGGATAGTCTAGTATACTCCAGCAGCCTGTATACTATTACACTTTATCATTCTATATATCCTACAACAGTGGTGGCAAACCTCAGAGCCCTCTCAGTGTGCACCCACGGCCTGGAAAAAGTCTATGGTGTACCAATATGCCTTACACTTTTCCTGACATTCACCAGCGCAGGGCGCGTTATGAACGGCACAGGCAGCACATTGAATGTAGGCAGGCTATTATAGCTAAATGGTAAAGTACATGAAAGATATACTATATTGGTATTCAGGGTAAATTGTTGTGTTGGCACTTTGCGATAAATAAGTGGGTTGTAGGGTTGCAGTTTGAGCACTCGGTCTCTAAAAGGTTCGCCATCACTGTCCTACAATATCTATGCAACCTGTATACTATAGTCACTGTATATTTGATCCTATATTAGATCCTATTTAGAAGACCTATTATTATATCTATTAGATGAAATAATCCAAAGTGAGGTGTGCCATCTTTATGAAAGGCAATTTTTATTCTTGTTTTGTATAAAAAAGGAATGACTTCATTATCATCACCTTGCACTATTTTTTTGGCACACAATATTGGCATAAATGTATAAAAGCCTAGTATGTTTTAAGTTGTGCCTAACATATTATGTGCCATTTTGGTTAAATATGGTGACAAAAATATTTTTCTATATAGCGAAGAAGGACAGGCACTCACTTTCTTGATAGTATGAAGAGACATTTATTCAAGGCATAATAGCATCATCAGTGACTAGTTTCGGCTCAAGCCTGAGCCATTTCCAAACTGCAAAAAAAGCTCAGGCTTTAGCCAAAACTAGTCACTGATGATGCTATTATGCCTTGAATAAACGTCTCTTCATATCATCAAGAAAGTGAGTGCCGGTCCTTCTTCGCTATATACTAGTGGGACGCCTTCCCTGGACGCGTGCATCACGTGCAAACCGCAGTGCCGACCCATCTTCTTAAAAAATATTTTTCTTGGCACACTCATTCTAACACCACTGCTGTTAAATGCACTCCTCAGGGATGTCATTATCCTAAAAGCCCCAATGTGAATTTGATACCCTCCCCACCTTTCCCATCTTGTCCTTGCCACTGCTGCTGGTTGAACTCAGTGAGCGCATTCTCTGCTCTTTTTGCTCTTCCACTTCAGATTTGAGGTGCTCAATGTGGACAAGGTAGGCCTGTTCCTGGGCGTCTCGAGTACTCAGTTTAAGTTCCATGGCTTTCTTCTCTTTCTCCAGCAGGTACAATTGCGCCTTGAGCTCAGCCATTTCCTCCTGACATTAAAAGACAAGCACAAGGTTAATGCACAGGTCACAGCAATAAGTTGAGCAATTTATATTTTAATGGAAGAGGTTTGGTAATCTGCCATATTAGTTATACTTGAGACTGGCACTTGTCAATCCATATGTCACATGCTGTAGCTCTGACTGCTTTTAAAACCGATGCATCACTAACTGTGCAATAGTGTTCCATTCCACTGATGCTTGTAGACAGTCAGGGTTAATGAAAATCTTTACAGACATCCACAGAATCAGTATGGGCTCAAGTAAACTCCCAGACAAAGGTTAATACACAAGATCTTGTATACACTGATGTAAAGTGAATTAACCTCTAAGTCCTGTATGTCTCCATTGAACCAGAATCATTTGTTCTAGGGGTAAACGTCTATATCCAAGCTGCTAACCTCTAATTTAACAGGCAGAAATTGTATTGCGACCAAGCGTGATGCTCTCTTGCTATAAAAAGGGCTATTGTGAACCATGTTCGCTAAATGCATCCTTGAAGGACCAAGATCTCAATGAATGAATGAATGAATGCACTTGTATGAAGCCTCTCGTTAGTATCTGACATTACTGCAGGTTAATTAATTAGGAATCAGCCTGTGCAGCCCACGGGCCCACCAATATATTAAGTGCTATATCTCAAGTGCCTCCTTATGTACCTTTATTCATTTTTCTTCCATCTATCTCGGGCTAGCCTGTCTCTCCAAACAAGATCTTATTTGTCAGAGCTCCAAATGCTTTCATTACAATCCCTGGGGAGCAGGGAGATCACAGGCTGTTCCTTAGCTATTGTCATGCTGTCGCTTAGTGGATTTTTTTCCCCCCAGACTTCAGAGGAAAAGTAATTACACATCTTAACCTACCTGCTAGAGGCAGCTACTAAGGCTATGTGGAGAAGCTGCTGTTCATGACCGTGGTGGTGGGGTTTATAGCATGCAGTATCAATTCTTCATCGTAATTGGCAGCTGTAGCTTCACTATGGACAACTGTACATTTCCCTGACTAGTGTCTGCAGCTGGACCTCAGTCTTTACATTGACCCGCACTGCACTAGAATGGAAGTACTGCGAGGCTTTGTCTGAGTGCTGTTTGTTCTGCTTCCATCGGCTGAATTAGAAGCAGTCCTTAGAAGAAGATGCGTGGACATTTATTAAATGCTATTGAATAAACATCACTTACACCATGCGCTTATAATGAAGACTATTAGATAGGGAAGACTCGCTAGAACAAATGAGATAAACAGCTGTGCTCAGGAAGTATTGCAGATGCTGGAAGTTTAGTGAACAGGAAGGCTCACTCCACGATGCAGTGTGCGTTGAAAGGCTATGTACACCTTTGGGGGCAATTTTTTATTATTATATCATACTAATTTTGAGCTAAATAATTTTTTTAACTGGTCATTATAAAAAAAAAATGTAACCACTGTTTTTGTGCAGCCTTCAGTTTATCTAGTAGCAGGATCTGAATTTTCTCTCTGTTCCATCAGGCAGCTTACCTGACATGCTCCTCATGTCTGACCTTATAAACACTCACTATAGCTAAATTCTTATTTTACTGATAAGAATGTGGCTTAAAAAAAAGGCAGGCTTACACGTCTCTTAACAGACAATGGTCGGGAAGGAAGTGTTCCTTCCTGACAGTTGGCCGCTTGCTCAGTGGAGGTGAAGCACTGCATTTACATGCAGCGATCTCCTTCACAGTATGAGGACGAGGGATCGCTATTGCGATCACTCGTTCCCATACAGCTGAATTGTTTCTGGGCAGAAGATTGCTGTTTAGACACCACCATATGCTGCCCAGAATCGATTATTGGTGTGCCTGTACGAACGACAGGATCACACAATGAACAAGCATTTTGCTTATTTATTGGGTGATTGGCGGCACATTTAGACGGGCAGATTGTCAGGAATGAGTATTCGCAAGAACATTCGTTGCCGATAATGAGACCGATTATCGGGCAGTGTAAATCCACCTTAAGTGTTTATGACCTCTTAGTAATTTAGAGATAAGGTTTATTAGAAGACTGGCACAAATGTAAGTAAAAAGTACGATTCACACAGCTAGAAAAACAGTTAACCCTTTGTGACTGAATGGCTCAATATTTTTTATAATGATCAATTGAAAAAAAGATTTTTAGTCCAAAATGAGTAAAATGCAATCATAAAAAACAAAACAAAAAAAAAACTGCCCCGAAGGTGTACATAGCCTTTAACCACTTCACATCCGCCCATAGGATATAAACGTCCTATGGGTGGATGTTTATCTCTGAATGGACGTTCTGGAACATCCATTCAGAGATGGCAGCTACACGCTAATTGTGCAGCTGCAGAGCGGGGGGCCCGCTGTCAGTGACAGCAGGGCAACCCAGAGAGAAGGCAGGGACAGTTCCCAGGTGTCCCTGCCTTCTAGATCGCTGTATACACAACGCTCAACGAGCGTTGTGTATACAGATCAGGAAGCGATATGCGCTTCCTGTCCCGGCCCGGTGGTCATGTGATCGCTGGGGCCGGGTGAGTGCAGCAGCTGTCGGGTCTTCTGAATGCCGGATCCGGCGCTTATACATTCCTATGGGAAAAAATGCTGGATCCAGCATTCAGGCAAGTCTTCAGTTTTTTTCGCCGGAGAGAAAACCGTAGCATGCTGCGGTTTTATCTTTTGCCTGATCAGTCAAAACGACTGAACTGAAGACATCCTGATGCAAACTGAATGGATTACTCTCCATTCAGAATGCATGGGGATAAAACTGATCAGTTCTTTTTCGGTATAGAGCCCCTGTGACGGAACTCTATGCCGGAAAAGAAAAACGCAAGTGTGAAAGTTTTTATGTTCAGGAGCGCAGACGCCGCACATATGGTGTGCTGCTCCTAGTCACCTCCATGTGCATGAAGCAACCAATGGGAGGAGGAGCAAGCACACCCATATGTACCACCTAATCAAGGCGCTCTATTGGATAGGAAGGGCAAAAGTGCAGAGGAATGCTACTCCCAAGATAAAATAGGTGCGCATTCACACTTGAAGGGACCACTCCCTCAAGCAAATACTACAGACAAAAAAATTCCACAGAAAAAACTAAGATAAAAACATCCTGCACGATATGATATACAAATGTGCGGATGTCCCTGGCCATATTATTGAAGAAAACCACAGAAATAAGATAATAATGCACTTAGTAAAGTAGATGCAAGCATTATATATGGACAAAGTCCTCACTCTGATATGATAATATCTGAGACACTTAGTCAATATATTTTGATCAAAACACATCTAAACCCGCCTACCAAGCGCCAAGGTGGTCTCAGGTCAGGCGGGTCCTACGCTAAACCTACCTAAGCCATTGGGCTTCTATGTTCAGGAGCGCAGATGCCGCACATATGGTGTGCTGCTCCTAGTCACCTCCATGTGCATGAAGCAACCAATGGGAGGAGGAGCAAGCACACCCATATGTACCACCTAATGAAGGCGCTCTATTGGATAGGAAGGGCAAAAGTGCAGAGGAATGCTACTCCCAAGATAAAATAGGTGCGCATTCACACTTGAAGATGACACTCCCTCAAGCAAATACTATGTGAACCCCTAGACCAATGACATCTCCAAGAGCTAATTGGAGTGAGGTGTCAGCCAACTGGAGTCCAATCAATGAGATGAGATTGGAGGTGTTGGTTACAGCTGCCCTATAAAAAAAACACACACCAGTTCTGGGTTTGCTTTTCACAAGAAGCATTGCCTGATGTGAATGATGCCTCGCACAAAAGAGCTCTCAGAAGACCTACGATTAAGAATTGTTGACTTGCATAAAGCTGGAAAGGGTTATAAAAGTATCTCCAAAAGCCTTGCTGTTCATCAGTCCACGGTAAGACAAATTGTCTATAAATGGAGAAAGTTCAGCACTGCTGCTACTCTCCCTAGGAGTGGCCATCCTGTAAAGATGACTGCAAGAGCACAGCGCAGACTGCTCAATGAGGTGAAGAAGAATCCTAGAGTGTCAGCTAAAGACTTACAAAAGTCTTTGGCATATGCTAACATCCCTTTTAGCAAATCTACGATACGTAAAACACTAAACAAGAATGGATTTCATGGGAGGATACCACAGAGGAAGCCACTGCTGTCCAAAAAAAACATTGCTGCACGTTTACAGTTTGCACAAGAGCACCTGGATGTTCCACAGCAGTACTGGCAAAATATTCTGTGACAGATGAAACCAAAGTTGAGTCGTTTGGAAGAAACACACAACACTATGTATGGAGAAAAAGAGGCTCAGCACACCAACATCAAAACCTCATCCCAACTGTGAAGTATGGTGGTGGGGGCATCATGGTTTGGACGGATTGCTATCATCGAAGGAAAAATGAATTCCCAAGTTTGTCTGAGTCGTTTGGAAGAAACACACAACACTATGTATGGAGAAAAAGAGGCTCAGCACACCAACATCAAAACCTCATCCCAACTGTGAAGTATGGTGGTGGGGGCATCATGGTTTGGACGGATTGCTATCATCGAAGGAAAAATGAATTCCCAAGTTTATCAAGACATTTTGCAGGAGAACTTAAGGCCATCTGTCCACCAGCTGAAGCTCAACAGAAGATGTGTGTTGCCACAGGACAACGACCCAAAGCATAGAAGTAAATCAACAACAGAATGGCTTAAACAGAAGAAAATACGCCTTCTGGAGTGGCCCAGTCCTGACCTCAACCCGATTGAGATGCTGTGGCATGACCTCAAGAAAGCGATTCACACCAGACATCCCAAGAATATTGCAGTTCAGCAACAGTTCTGTAAAGAGTAATGGTCAAGAATTACTCCTGACCGTTGTGCACGTCTGATCTGCAACTACAGGAAACGTTTGGTTGAAGTTATTGCTGCCAAAGGAGGTTTGACAGTTATTACTGTTTTGCAGGTGTGATCTGTAGTTTTAAAATGATACCATTCTGTAGTGCGTATGATTTTATGATAACTTTTTATTCCGTTTTTTTGGGAGGTGAAGTGACAAAAAATGAAATTGGCTATTGATTTTCTTCCCATTACACTGCTCACCATAAGGGATAAATACATTTATATTTTAATAGTACTGGTGTTTTTGCAGATGGCAATGCCTATATTCTTAATTTTTATTGTCTACTTTTATTATGGGGAAAGGTGGGGAATTCTTGAAGTTCCCCTAGGGAATTGAATATTTGATCTTCAGATCACTACTCCCTTACACTAGAATAAATTACTATTGCAGTGTATGGAAGATTCCTGCAACCTACAGACCTCCATGGGAGCTACAGCTGTAATAGCCTGGGTTCTTTCAGAAAGACCCAGGTTATTACAGAAAATGAATGGCTTTCCCAATCTCTGTGCGGGGGTACAGTGCTCCCAAGTGAAAGTCACCTCAAATGCCATGGTGAAATGTGACCACAGCATATAAGAGGTCAAATGTTAATGATCAGCGTTATTGCTGATCATAGACATTAGATCTGGTTGTTTGCAGTTTAAAACCACTCCGCTCACAAGTGGGCATTATTTTTAGACCCTAGACTTTCGACATACATACAGCGACGATCCTGAAGAGGTTAAGTTAAATTTGACAATAATTATATTTTCTTCTCTGACATAAATTTTACCTGTAAATATGCAGAATAAACCATCTTAAATGCGTTCTCCAGCAATGATTTAAAATGCCTTCACTTGTAGACCTGGATAGCGAAGTAAGGAGGTGGGCCCCCACTACACTGCTCTACAACAGATAATAATTACGTGATCCTGTTTACACTGTGCCATCTGGCTGGACAGTGAACATCCTTTTTTCCCTTCCAGTGAAAATGTAGGTCTCTTCTATAAATAAATTAGGCACAAAGTGCACCAAGGGTTGGTGCACCTCATCTCCTCTCTTTTCCACATACCCGCCCCTTGCCTGACACTGCCAGACATCAATGCCCTCTTACCTGGCCGTCTATCAGTGCACGGGCTCCACAATTTAGATGCATGCGCAGTAAGCAAATGTTCAGCTGAAGCAGATGTACTCCACATTTGCCAGAATTGTGGCGTACAGCACTGGAATACTACTGCAGGGAAAAGGCCGCTGATGTCTGGCCCTGACGGTCAAAAGGAGGGGGCGCGGAAAACGAAGAAGCTGAAGAATACTGTGGGGTAGATTTTTGCCATCCAAGGAAATTCTGCATGGTTTATCAACAAAAAAGAGTAGAGAATACATGACATGCAGATTGCATTCCTCAAATAAAGTACTAACAGTTCCCTAGTTTTGTCTGGAAAGATAAAGACATTAAAGCACCAAACTGATCACTGACATATGAGGACAGTGCAGGCTGCCATACTGGTGAGTAATGCCATGTTTCTACAGCTTCTGCAGCAGTGTCAGACCTGATGGATCAAGAACTCTGGGCTTTCAAAAAGCAGACAGGAACATTAACAAACTGACAGAGCAACGGCACTGGGGACTTATGAGTGATGCACTTCACATGCTAATGAATTAGACACCACTGGTTCTCTTGCTGCAATACATTGAAGAAAATGTGTTGGAAATGTCAGCTCTAACTCAGATGTACATGCCAAGGGAAGACATGTACACACATCTCAGTAGAACTCTCGAGATGGTTTGCTTCCTTAGTTAGCACTTCAACCTGTCAGCATCCGGAGGCACAAATTGTTTAGCTCTGCAACCTGCATCCATGTTAAAGAAGCACTTTGGAGATTCTGAGACTCACATTGAGAGACTGACTTCTGGTCCACACAGCAGAGACTGTAGGATTCAGGTAGCAAGCGTGTGGGTAACGTGATGTAAGGACAGATACAAACAGAGCACCTAACTTTGCAATAAAGTGGTTGGTAAGATAATTGCCTGTGCCACCTTTTATCTCATGTGGTTTAAAAAAAAAAAAAAAAAATTCCCTGACTGCTGCTTTAGGGCTCATGCACACGGCCGTGTGGATTCCGCAGACTGTTCTATCAACCTATAGGTCTGTGATCAATCCGCACAGAGAGAAAGCCCACAGAGTCTACATCTTAAAGGGAACCTGTCAGCACCAAAATGGACCATAAACCGCCAAGCAGTTCCTTAAAGCTGTTGAGGTCAGGTTTCTAATGATGTTCTTGTGTAAGATGTCCGAGATGCATGATCGCTGTAAAACAACTTTTATTACTCGGCAAGTCATATTCAAATAAAGTTCTTGAAGTCAAGCTCTCACCTGGATTCTTTCAGGCAAGATTCCATCCTGAGATTTCGAGCATGCGTAGCCTGATCTCGTTTCTGTTGCACATTGATCCCCGCTGTAGTGTACTTGGCTTCAGCAAGTCAATGCGCAGGTGCTTCTGATGCAGGGTGATGTTCTCTGAAGCGCTTGCCCACATGAGTCTGCACCCCACTACAGCGGGGATCAATGCGCAGGTGCCAGAAATAAGATCATATTGCGCATGTGTGAAATCTCAGGATGAAATCTTACCTGAAAGAATCCAAAAGGCCATCAAATGCTAAAGGAGGGAAAGGGGGCGTGGTGAGCTTGACTTCAAGCGTGAAAGCCGCTGCTCCCTTGACTTCAAGGAACTAATTTGCATACGACCTGCGGGGGAATAAAAGTTGTTTTACAGTGATCTCACGCCTTGGACATCTTACACAAAATCATTAGAAATCTGATTTCAACAGCTTTAAGGTATTGCTGGTGGTTTATGGTCCATTTCGGTGCTCACAGGTTCCCTTTAAAGCGAAGCCTTTTAACTAAAATGGACAATTCATGTTTAATAATCAGTTTTGCCATAGCTGAGATGAGGATATATGGCTGTTCATGTTACCTTCATGGCCATGAGCTCTTGCATCAAGACCGCATTCTCCAAGTCTAGTCTCTGGCTGTCTCCCCGAGGCTTTACATCATAGCTCAGAGGATCAATATGGATGCTTTCCAGCTCGAGCATAGTGAGTTTAACTGCAGCCCGATCATTCTTCAGCTGCTGAATGTAATCCTTCAACCTCTGCTCATCTTCTTTTGTAAACTCTGTGTCACAGCTACTGGCTGTAGAACTTGTGGTGCTAAAAAGACAGACATTTAAAAAAAAAAAAAAAAAGGAGATTGTAAGATACTGTAAACTAACCTAAAAAAATTGTGTATATACATCTTTAAGAATACAGGCAAAAAAAGCAAATTTACATTTGAACTGTGCTATTAGCAAAAAGAAAAATTATTTCAGTCATGTTTGCAGGACAGATACCAAGTGGTAAATTAATATGGTCTACATACACATTCATTTCTATGGGGCAGCACGATGTGCTGCCCGGATACGGAATTGCGGATCCGCACTTCCGGGTCCGCAATTCCGATCCCGAAAAATATAGAACATGTCCTATTCTTGTCCGCAATTGTGGACAAGAATAGGCATTTTCTATTCAGTGCTTGCAATGTGCGGTCCGCAAAATGCAGAACGCACATCGCCGATGTCCGTGTTTTGCGGATCCACACACAAGGACGTGTGAATGGACCCTAATAGTGATTGCTTGGTAATAATACTTTTAGAGCTAACTCAAATGGCCGTATATCGTTCTATCTTTTGTTGTAATAGTGGATGTCCAATTGCAGCAGAAGATGGAGCCCTCTACTATGCCTCTCATATCATATGGGGACACAGTTTTTCTGATGGATTCTGTTCAGACAGAAAAAAGGTGATTCGTTCCATCAGATGCTGCATGTATAAAGGCTGTGTGCGCTGCAGTAAAGGCTCAGCGTCCAAAAGACCTTCTAAGAAGTTTTTTCCCCTAAGCACACACAAAGTGAAAACCTCTGCATAGTAGCGCAGTCAATATAAACTTTGCTGACTACAATCCATAAGACGGCTGAACATTTCAAATGTGCTGCAATGTCAATACTGTGTGTGAATGTAAGACAAACTAGCCAATCCAGAGAAGAGCGGCAGATGCTTCGCTGTAACACTGAACACTGTCAGCACTATTTTCTCTACAGGACAAGCAAAATGACACCGAGCAGAAACACCTGCGCTACAAATTCCTAAAATCTCTTTATAACAATACAGAAAGACCAGAATGGCACGAGTGATTGAAAACAAGAATCTGTTACTAGTGTAAGGCCCCTTCCATCTCACGTTTGGGAGACACACTTCTGTACATTTCATTTTTTAATCAAAAAGGAGACTTTTGTATTACTTACCAGTAAAGTCTCTTTCTCGCTCTTCCTTGGGGGACACAGGAAACCATGGGTATAGCTCTGCTCCCTAGGAGGCGTGACACTAAGTGAAAGCTGTAAGCCCCTCCTCCATCAGCTATACCCTTCAGCCTGGAGAAGAGACTGCCAGTTGCGTGTCCAAGTAGTGAAAGATAACCACCAACCGGAAAAAAGAACCGTCAAGCCCCAACGGGGGCAACCAAGCCGGAACCACAACTGTAAACCCAAATGAAGGGCGGGTGCTGTGTCCCCCAAGGAAGAGCGAGAAAGAGACTTTACTGGTAAGTAATACAAAAGTCTCCTTTTCTCGCCCATATTCCTTGGGGGACACAGGAAACCATGGGACGTTCCAGAGCAGTCCCAGAAGGGAGGGACCAGAACAAACTAGACCAACACCGGAGGCATCAATCAACTGCCGCCTGCAACACCAGACGGCCTAAAGCAGCGTCAGCCGACGCATGAGTATGCACCCTGTAGAACTTGGTGAAGGTGTGCAAGGAGGACCAAGTGGCCGCCCTGCAAATCTGCTCCGTAGAAGCCCGATTTCTCTGAGCCCAGGAAGCCCCGACCGCTCTAGTGGAATGAGCGGTAACACCGAGGGGCGGAACCTTGCCCTTGGCGAGATAAGCCTCAGTAACAGCCATCTTGACAAAACGGGCGATAGCAACTTTGGATGCCGCCAACCCTCTGCGCGACCCCTCCGGAACCACAAAGAGCGAGTCAGTACGCCTGAAAGAGCTGGTTACCTCCAGGTAAACCTTGAGCGCCCTGACAACGTCCAGGCGATGAAGTTCCCTCTCCCTAGGGTGGGAAGGGGAAGGACACAAAGAGGGGAGAACGATGTCCTCGTTCAGATGAAAGGCGGAGACCACCTTAGGAAGGAAGGAAGGGACCGGACGAAGAACCACCTTGTCCTGGTGGAACACTAGGAAAGGTTCCAGACAGGAGAGTGCAGCCAATTCGGACACCCTCCGAAGAGAGGTGACGGCTACAAGGAAAATAACCTTGCAGGACAGAAGTCGCAAGGAAACCGTCCGCAGAGGCTCGAAAGGAGAAGCCTGGAGCGCTGAGAGAACCAGGTTCAGGTCCCAGGGCGGTACCGGAGGCCGGTACGGGGGAACCGCGTGAGCCACGCCCTGAAGGAAAGTCTTGACAGGACCAAGGGGGGCCAGTGGGCGCTGAAACAAAATGGACAGCGCAGACACCTGACCCTTCAACGAACTAAGACCCAGACCTTGGGCAAATCCGCTCTGCAGGAAGGACAAAACGGTGGGGAGAGAAAAGCGGAGCGGAGGAATCCCCAGATCGGCACAGAACCCCAAATAGGTCCTCCAGGTCCTATAATAGATCCTAGAAGAGGACGGCTTACGGGCGCGGATCATGGTGCGGACGACGTCCGCAGAAAAACCCCTACGTGTCAGGACGGTGGTCTCAACAACCACGCCGTCAAACGTAGGGACCTTAAACGCGGGTGGAAGATCGGTCCCTGAGAGAGAAGATCTTCCCTGGCGGGCAGCGGCCAGGGCGCGTCTGCCAGGAGCAGCATGAGGTCGGCATACCAAGACCGGCGGGGCCAGTCCGGAGCGACCAGAATTACCGAGACGCCTTCCGCCGCGATCTTCCGAAGGACCTTGGGCAGGAGTGGGATGGGAGGGAATATGTATGGACGCGCGAAGCCTCGCCAAGGAAGAACGAGGGCGTCGGCTCCGCAAGCTCCCGGATCCCTGGCCCTGGACAGATAGGCGGGGACCTTGTGATTGAACTTGGAGGCCATGAGGTCCACGTCCGGTATGCCCCAACGAAGGCAAATGGCCTCGAATACCTCCGGGTGAAGAGACCACTCGCCGGGGTCGACAGTGGTGCGACTGAGGAAGTCCGCCGCCCAATTGTCCACCCCTGGAATAAAAATTGCCGATAGGGCCGGGACGTGGGCTTCCGCCCAACGGAGAATGCTGGAGACCTCCCTCATTGCAGCAGCGCTGCGAGTGCCCCCCTGGTGGTTTATGTACGCCACAGCCGTGGCGTTGTCCGATTGTACACGAACTGGATGACCCTTCAACAGATGAGTCCAGTGTCGAAGAGACAAAAGGGCCGCTCTCAGCTCCAGGACATTGATCGAGAGTTTGGACTCCAATGGAGACCAAATGCCCTGGACGGATCGGGGAGGAAACACGCCTCCCCAGCCCAAGAGACTGGCATCGGTTGTAACCACCAACCAGTTGAGTGGCAGAAAAGACCTGCCCAGAAGAGGGGACTGTAACCACCAGCGGAGAGATGACCTCACCGGAGGCGATAGATGGAAGGGATGATCCAGAGACTGCGGCGATTTGTCCCAGGAGGAGAGGATCGCCCGTTGGAGAGGGCGGGAGTGAAACTGCGCAAACGGGATCGCCTCGAAGCAGGCAACCATCTGCCCCAAGACCCGCATGCAGAAGCGGAAGGACGGTCGACGATGGAGAAGGAGACCCCGAACCGCCCCACGGAGGATCAGACGTTTTTCCGAGGGAAGACGTACTTCCGCCGCTCCCGTGTCTAAAAGCATTCCCAGGAAGACCAGTTGTCTGGAGGGGGGAAGGGAGGACTTGGGGAAGTTGATGACCCAACCGAACCTCGTCAGAGTCTCTAGAGTGAGATCCACGCTGGCAACCGCTTGAGAAAGGGACGGAGCCTTGATGAGGATATCGTCCAAGTACGGTAGCAGAAAAACACCCCTGGAACGGAGTAAGGCCAAAACCGGGGCCAGGACCTTGGTGAACACCCGGGGGGCTGTTGCCAGCCCAAAAGGAAGGGCGACAAACTGGAAGTGGAGGTCCCCCACGGCGAATCGGAGGAAGCGATGGTGACACCGGGCTACCGGAACATGGAGGTAGGCATCCTGTATATCGATGGAAGACATGAAATCTCCCTGCTCCAGGGAAGCCACCGCGGAACGGAGGGACTCCATCCGAAACCGTCGAAGGAGGAGAAAACGGTTGAGCTTTTTGAGGTCCAAAATGGGCCGCATGGAACCTCCCTTCTTGGGAACTACAAAGAGGTTCGAGTAGAACCCTTGGAACCTTTCCTCTAGAGGAACGGGGGTAATCACCCCCCTGTCCAGTAAGGCTTGAACGGCCGCGGAGAACGCAACCGCGCGCTTCGGGTCCCGTGGCGGGCGGGAGCGAAAGAACCGATCTGGAGGGAAGGATGCAAATTCGATTTTGTATCCGGAGCACACAATTTCGAGGGCCCAGGCGTCGGAGACGTGAGCCAACCAGACGTCCCTGAAAAGGAGGAGCCGGCCCCCCACCCGGGTGGGTGGGGGCGCGCCTTCAGGCAGAGGATTGCTTTGCTGCGGGTGTGCGGGCAGCCTGCGGCTTGCGCCAGGAGGGCTGCGCCCGAAAAAACGGCTTCCTATGTTTGTCCTGGGGAGGAGCCGAAGCGGCAGCTGTGGTGGGAGCCCCAGAGGCCCTGCGGGAGGACCGAAAACGAGACGCACCAGGGCGTCCGCGGGGGGCGCCCCTGGCTTGGGGTTGAGGAAGATGGGTGCTTTTACCACCCGTGGCCTCCGAAATAAGTTCGTCTAGGCGGACCCCGAAAAGGCGGGAACCCGCAAACGGTAGCCCCGCCAAGGAACGTTTGGAGGCAGCGTCCGCTTTCCAAACCTTCAGCCAGAGCTCCCTCCTGACGGAAACTGCCAGGGCGGAGGAGCGTGCAATAAGGCTCCCGCATCAAGGGAGGCCTCACAAACAAAATTCCCGGCCCGAACAATAAGCTGGGCCAAGGAACGCAGGTCCTGGATAGGGACGTCCGAGTCCAACTCCTGTTCCAGCTGCGCACCCCAAGCAGAAATTGCTTTCCCTGCCCAAGCAGAGGCAAAAACCGGTCTGAGAGCAGAACCGGAGGCAGCAAAAATGCCCTTAGAAAGGGTCTCCATGCGACGGTCCTCCGCTGACTGAAGAGAGGACCCGTCGGGAACAGGGATGGCCGTGTTCTTTGACAGCCGGGCCACAGGGGGGTCCACCTTGGGTGGGGAAGACCATGTGGCCACGACATCTGCTGGAAAAGGATAGCAAATGTCCAGCTTCTTGGGGTTGACAAAACGGGCGTCCGGGCGAGCCCAAGCCTTAGAAACCACAGAGGAGAAATCAGAGTGGATTGGAAAGACTTTTGAAACCTGCCTGGGTCTGATAAATGAGACGCTAGCTGCGTCCGAGCTAGGGGGATCATCCTGCACCTTAAAGGTGTCACGAATATCAGAGATGAGTTGACCCATCGCTGAGGCTAGCTTGGACGGCAGGGCCGAGTCCATTTCCAAATCTGAAACCGCCAATTCACCTTCAGAGAGCGAATCCTTTGGAGAGGAGAGGCTCGTCTGGGTGCGCACGCGTGGCGGGGAGAGGGAGGCATCCGAGGAGGAGGCTCGCTCTACTCTAATACGCTTCTGAGAGTGCCTAGCTCGGGAGGGGTCACTAAAAGAGAGTGAACCCGCTGCAGCGGCAGAAGCGGTGGACCCGGAGGGCGCGACAGTAAGAGTGGCGTCCTGCGGGGTAGGCGGCCTGTCTATTAGGCGGCCCACGACATGAGTGAGGCTTTCCACGGCCTGGGACAGGGATCTAGCCCAGTCAGGCGGGTCAGAGGCAGCAGGGAGCGACACAGCGGGCGACTGAGGCTGCGGTGGAGCCCGGCATGCAGTACAGTGCGGATCAGACTGCCCCCGGGGAAAGGGCTCCCTACAAGCAGTACAGGCATGGTACCAAGGCTTGGCGGCTGCAGAAGGGTCTGACATGGTGGAACAAAGATGTTGCACTTAAAGTGGGAGACCCCAAGGAAAGAAACGGGGATAACACCCAAGCGACAGTACTGTGGCACGGAGGGGGTTAAAAGTCCTACCAGACCCGGATGATGCAAGCGGCAGCGGTAAGGGGAACAGACCGAGGAGGCTGTGGAGGAGAGGCAGCAGCACCGGCTTCGGATCGCACTGCAGAGAGGATTCCACGCAGCACTGTGCGATGAACCCGGAAGTAGCGGAGCGCATGTAGGAAGCTCCGCCCCCTCTCTGCCGCTCTGAAGCAGAGCCGCGCGCGCGCGGCAAAATGATTTTAACCCCCAAGGATCATGAAGTGCCGGCCTGAAATGGCGCCGTTCACGCCAAGAAAGCGGCCCCCTCCGCGCCTGGATGTGGCAGACGGCTTGCTTTTTTCCTGCAGCCGTCCCCTGAAGGTAGCGTCCCTGCCAAGGACCTGCCCAGATAAACTCCCCTGCCCGGTAACGGTCCCGATATATGCCCGGGGGGGGGGGGGAGGGGTGGCGCACGATGTAGCAGTGGCCATGTAGTAGCAGTGGCCATGGGAGCCCAGGAGGCCTGTAGCAGCGGTGGGAGGGAGGAAGGGGAGGCTGGAGCAGCCTGTCTCACCATACGCTGTCTTCACCCTCAATCCATCCAGCGGGGTCGCCCCTTCAGCTCCTGGCACCGCAGTGGCAGGAAGCCGGGGGAGGGACTTGGCGTGCGGGCGACCCTGAGCTGGCGGGACGCAGGGGAGCGAGGCTGCCCTGGTCCACCTTGTCTTCTGTGGGGGAGGCGGCAGTGCGGAATTACCGGCACTGGCGCAACTCAACCCCGGGAGAAACAGAGGGGTCTAATGCGCCTCTGTTGTCCCTGTAAGTAGAAAAAAAACCGAATTAAAAACAACAAATAACGCAAAAATAAAAAATCATAGGAAAACAACCCTGCATAAGCAGGGGGTGTCTTGCCTCCTTGGACACTAAGCAAAAACTGGCAGTCTCTTCTCCAGGCTGAAGGGTATAGCTGATGGAGGAGGGGCTTACCGCTTTCACTTAGTGTCACGCCTCCTAGGGAGCAGAGCTATACCCATGGTTTCCTGTGTCCCCCAAGGAATATGGGCGAGAAAGGCAGTTTAGGTCTCAACAAGAAGGACAGAAAATAGTCCCTAAGGAAATATTACAGATTGTCTCCCTTCTACGGCCATCTGATCCTCATTTTGAGATATATAATTAGGAAGATGATAGATCTGCCAACCATGATGTGAAAAGTTTTAAGGCTTAGAAAAATGTTGGCCAAACCAGACAATTTTGGTGGAACCAGTTGATCATCTAATTTGTATGGGTGCCTTCAAGATTCCCCCCTTCAGTAGATGTTGGAGGATATAAGGATTGGGCATACTGGATTACCTAAACCTATTTTTTCAAGGAGATAAGTGACTGCCAGGGGTGTCTGGCCCTGGCTCTCTTCCCATTCCAGGACATATGTATTGAGGACTCTGGAGGAGACGAATGTTAACCTGACAGCTATCTTTTGTGTATGGCTTAAATGGCCAAGAAAATCCAGGACTGGCTGATTGAAAGGTTGGTCTCACCACAAACATGAGTGGCATATCGCTATCTCTATGAACGGAGCGGTGGCCATGCTTGCGCAGTGCCCTCTCCAATAATTACCAAACATGCTTACTCAGCAATTTTTGGAACTGTCAAAGAAGAGAATGGACAGCAATCCGCGCATGCGCGGTGTGCTCTAGCTCACTTTGTGGGAAAGGTGCAGGTTCCACCTCTATCTGACATTGGCGGCTTATTCTAGTCATATGCCACCAAGGTGTGAGCTGACACAACCCCTTTAAGACAACTAAGGCACTTACACATTATTAGAATTTCACTTTTTTTTAATTAAGCTGTATTGTTCTCTAACATGAATAATAATGCTGTATATATTCAGTAATATTGTTCCTGGCAATACCACTTCCTCACCCAAAATCCTGTAGTTGCAATAATCCCTTAATCCTTAGTGACACTCCCCTCTTTCTCGCGGTACTTACCGCCCCAGACTTTGACTTTACCCTTCACAGTTCAGGTAAGCTTATCACATTACCTGGATACATTGTTATCTGTCTTCTGCACCTTTCCTCCACATAACACCCCTGCACCATTCACTGGCTAATCCATTATATCTTCCACATGCCATCTTTAAACCGCTTAATTCTAATCTATTCATGTTGCTTATGACGTCAATAACAATGCCATAATTCCAGAAATCAAGACACTTTAAATATAAAGCTCTGGTCCAATAATAAGACGGCAGAGAATGACTGATGTCCATTTTGACAGAACTACTTACCGTAATAATAATTCCATCCTGAATTTTGGAAACTGCTCCCTGCCCTAATTATAAAAGTGTTCACAGAATACCATCCCCTCCCACTGATGCCAGCAAATCCCCCGAACACCAGGCTGGAAAAAAGCAACTTCTGCTCAGCTCCAAGCTAGGCCAATGGCTGTCAATCTGTCAGCAAACAGAGCGGAGAAGCACGCAGAGAATAGAATTAACAAAGCCTTGAGTCACAGAGGAGAATATAATTGTATACTGTGTCATGCAGACCTCGGCCATCTAACCGCTTCCCTGCTGGATATGCCATACCTAGCCAACCAGCATGCCTCTGGAGCCCATTTCGGAGGAATGGTTGAACACTGTGGGATATCTGCTTTGTCTGCTGTGCTCTGGCTGCAGTCATTCTACTCAAATACTTATCCAGAATGGTAGGCTCCGCTCCAGATCTTAATCTCCTAGCTGTGTCTGACTGGTATTGAGCACAGCTAAAAATATGACGTTTTTACAAATGAGTTGGCTTCAATTATGTGAACGCATTTGCCAAGGTGAATGTCTGTTTGGGGAGAGGTTTCTGACAACACTTCGCTCTAAATTTACTTTTTTTTTAAATTAGGACATTTCAACAGAAACAGGTTCTGGCTATAACAAAGCCAATGCCGTTTTAGCTCCTTTATTGGAAAATAACACTCCTTCCAGTAAAACGACATTAAAAAGATATAATCAAACATATTTAATTCTACATGCAGTGACAAAAGGAGCTCAACACTCTCCAAATAACTGGTATAATGTGCTCCGTTGGGATTCTCATAGCGGAGAGTATAACTTACATATATCTCTGTTCAAAGAGTACAATATGCGAACAGAAACAGGAGGCCACTTGACGCAAAAAGACATCATATAGAGTAGTGTCCCATCTAAAGTCACCCTGCCTTGGTAGATGGATACAAATGATTTTGATGGCCGGTATCGGTGTTCTGCGGATCAGCAATTTGTGATCCACGGAACGGTCGCGTGAATGAGCCCTTAAGGTGAGACCCCTCAAGGGGCAAATGTCTAAAACTGCCCCCCTTATAGCTACTCTTCAATTTTTGAAATGTATTATGCTTGACTGGCTGCACTGCCTGCCCAGGAGCGGTTTGTAATAAAGAAGTGTAGGATTTAGGATCTTCTTGAACACAGTTTGCAGCTGCATCTTCTGCAACCCACCTTGTCTGTCCTACCGCCAATCTCCAGAGACTGGCAAATGGGGAGAATAGTGAACATGTGTCACTTGAGGACATCTAACAATACTAGACTGCAAAGGCTCTGCTGTACAATACTGTCTGGCCATCTTCATCTTCTAGGACCCGACACAGCAGCATTGGGATGGGCAGTTACTAAACATCTCTGAGCCGCGGGTGTGTGGCCTGTGCACTAGGGACACAAACAGCAGTCATTTGAAGCGAGCTCTCCTGATATGCTGGACAGAGAAGTAACGGAACAAATCAGAGAAAACTGAGGCTTTCACACTGCCGTTTTGGTTTCCGTTTGTGAGATCCGTTCAGGGATCTCACAAGCGGTTTAAAACGGATACGTTTTGCCCTAATGCATTCTGAACGGATAAGGATACGCCCAGAATGCATCAGTTCAGTCTCCATTCCGCTTTGGAGGCGGACACCAAAATCCTGCTTGCAGCGTTTTGGTGTCCATCTGTCACAACACAGAGCCAAACGGATCCATCCTGACACACAATGTAAGTCAATGGGGATGGATCCATTTTCACTGACACAATCTGGCACAATAGAAAACGGATCCGTCCCCCATTGACTTTCAATGGAGTTCAAGACGGATCCGTTTTGGCTATGTTAAAGATAATACAAACCGGATCAGTTCATGACGGATCCGCACCAAACGAGAGTGTGAAAGTAGCCTAAGCCAACCCGTCAGTGTATGGAATACTTACAAAATTGTAAGCTATTCAATACTGAATACATACATGTCCCTTTGACCATAAACAGGATTGCGCTATTATGCAGTGATACAATTACAATAGTTGTAACAACCATTGAGAGAGCATTGTGCATCTCACTTGGTAATAGCTACTGTACATATGTTGGGTGGATTTACCTTCAATTAGTGAGGCGTTCTTCTGTAGGATAAAGGATCCTGAGCTCACTAATATCTGCCAAGCCCACTACTCAATAAGCTGCCTTATATTAGGTTTATTATAGAGAATGAGTACAAAAAAAATGGGGGGACTTTATTAAGACTGGTGTTTCATACATGATGCGATGGGGTAAATCATATTAATATTTGGTTTATCTTCTGGGCAATACATACACAAAAAAAAACCCACTAATCTATGCCAGCTATGAACTATAACTTACGCGCATTTCTAGTGCGAATTCTATCAAATGTGTTGTGTTGCAGGAGGCCACATGCACTATAGCTAAGCCCACTAAAAGCTGCAAAACCAACATAAAAATGAAAAAGTTGCAAATGTTTTTGTGAAAAATGCTGCATTTACAAAAACTGGGTTCCTCCTCAATGTATACAGTTTTCGGAAGATGATATCCACAAAGTGGCAAGTCTCTAAGGGGAACCAGCACTATGCTGAGGCTGTGCTTTTTATAGGCATCACAGTGGATAGTTGGATATCTTAATGAATTTTTTTTGGTAGGGGGCACTTGGCTTAGGAACACTGGGAAACACTAGTGTAGAAGAAAGAATGTGACCGCAGGAAAGCTATTGGGAATTTTACCTTAATCGCCATCATAATTGTTGCATTTACAAAGAAAGCAATTCTGATCATATAGTAGACTAGGGAATAAATGTAAAAGCAGTCTCCAAATATATAATCAAAAGTTCCCCAAGGTATATTTTCTATGAATATCTCACAAAAGGATAACGTATGGACTATGGGGGGAATTTATCACTTGCTCCTTTTAATGTCATTTTTAAGGTATTTTTTTTCTGACTTTGGCCAAATTTATGAATTGGCTCACGCTGGTTTTATATTAGTCAATGAGCAATTTGGCTCCACCTCTGTAAATGAAAATACACAGGGGGTTACCTGGTGCTTTGTGCAACTGGCTGTGACTTTTTGTTGCGACATTTAAAAATGTCACAAATCATAAATGTGCCCAAAAAATGATCTGTTGATGAAGCAGCCCTACCTTTCTCGCTACTTTTTTTTTTTTTTTTTGTGGTGTAGCTCACAAAAAGTATCAAGATTTTGCAGAAATGTCACAGGTAACATCACTTGTGACGTTTTCACGCCAGAAAACTGGCATAACAGTCTTGATAAATGTACCCCTATGTGTAAGTGGCAAAGAAATTCAGCCATCCCAAAAAATCTGATCCCATTCCATGACATTAAAGGGAACCGGTCACATTTAAATGGTGTCTAAGCTGCCTGCAAGGTATTGTATAGAGCAGGAGGAGCTGAGCAAATTGACATATACACTCACCTAAAGAATTATTAGGAACACCATACTAATACGGTGTTGGACCCCCTTTTGCCTTCAGAACTGCCTTAATTCTACGTGGCATTGATTCAACAAGGTGCTGATAGCATTCTTTAGAAATGTTGGCCCATATTGATAGGATAGCATCTTGCAGTTGATGGAGATTTGAGGGATGCACATCCAGGGCATGAAGCTCCCGTTCCACCACATCCCAAAGATGCTCTATTGGGTTGAGATCTGGTGACTGTGGGGTCCATTTTAGTACAGTGAACTCATTGTCATGTTCAAGAAACCAATTTGAAATGATTCGAGCTTTGTGACATGGTGCATTATCCTGCTGGAAGTACCCATCAGAGGATGGATACATGTTCTCATTCTGTTTACGCCAAATTCGGACTCAACAGAAATCGAGACTCATCAGACCAGGCAACATTTTTCCAGTCTTCAACAGTCCAATTTTGGTGAGCTCGTGCAAATTGTAGCCTCTTTTTCCTATTTGCAGTTGAGATGAGTGGTACCCGGTGGGGTCTTCTGCTGTTGTAGCCCATCCACCTCAAGGTTGTGCGTGTTGTGGCTTCACAAATGCCTTGTTGCATACCTCGGTTGTAACGAGTGGTTATTTCAGTCAACATTGCTCTTCTATCAGCTTGAATCAGTCGGCCCATTCTCCTCTGACCTCTAGCATCCACAAGGCATTTTTGCCCACAGGACTGCCGCATACTGGATGTTTTTCCCTTTTCACACCATTCTTTGTAAACCCTAGAAATGGTTGTGCATGAAAATCCCTGTAACTGAGCAGATTGTGAAATACTCAGACCGGCCCGTCTGGCACCAACAACCATGCCATGCTCAAAATTGCTTAAATCACCTTTCTTTCCCATTCTGACATTCAGTTTGGAGTTCAGGAGATTGTCTTGACCAGGACCACCCCCCTAAATGCATTGAAGCAACTGCCATGTGATTGGTTGACTAAATAATTGCATTAATGAGAAATAGAACAGGTGTTCCTAATAATTCTTTAGGTGAGTGTAGTTTTGTGGCAAAAGATTAAAACTTGTATTTTATTCATTTATATCCCTGCTCATTCTGGGCTTTGTAGTCCAGGAGACGTCCTATCAGTGATGACAGCCTTCCCTCTATGACTGTGTATGCAGAGATAGCTGTCAATCACCGATAGGACGTCTCCTGGACTTCAAATCCCAGAATGAGCAGAAATAGAAGTGAATAAATTACAAGTTTTACTGAATCTTTTTCCCACAAAACTATATACCAATCTGCTCAGCTCCTCCTGCTCTATATCATGTTACTTGCAGCTCAGACACCATGTTCCAGGTGACAGGTTCCCTTTAACAGACATAGAGACCACTGTACTGCAGTAAAAAAGAAAAAATGTACTACTAAGGGAACTGTCCTGGTCATGAAAGGGTTTACAAGAACAGCCCATATTTCTCTATACGCACTGCATTAGAAAACAGCCTCATGGATCTCAGGAGGACAGCTAATCATCTGCTGGTTGAGGGTTAGGTCATCCATTAACATGTCTGCCTGGAATGCTGAATGATCTCAGTTATCAGCCAGGGAATAACATCCCATCATGTCTTGTATTA
Source organism: Bufo bufo (assembly GCF_905171765.1). Lineage (NCBI taxonomy): Eukaryota > Metazoa > Chordata > Amphibia > Anura > Bufonidae > Bufo > Bufo bufo. Next base: position 165,693,345 of record NC_053390.1, on the reverse strand, counting down.
AGTTGCACTGTTTCTCAAGCATTAATCAGCAACCGACAGTCTAATACTTCCATTTGGCATGACGCTGGCATTATGAAATATTGATAATGAATGTTTTCTAATTCAAGTTTGTAGAAATTTTAGCAACAGAGAGGGAATGATGTCCTTGAAAACCTTTTACATAAAACAAGGCTACAACCTCTCATCTCTGATAGTAACTCAAACTATTTCAGTGTCTGGAGGAGAATTAGCTAGGTTGGATATATCGTTTTCAATAAATATACAAAATGTGTACAATAAAAAAGTACCGTAATAACCAACTTATCTGAACTCACTTGAGTTTTACATAGAAGTTGGATGCCACAAACTTTTCACAATCTACCAAGAGTAGCCATACAGTAAAAAAAAATGACAAAGCCACTGAGGTACAGATATCTCATACAACTAAAAGGGAAACCCATAACATACAATCAACTTATAGGGGTTGTCCCACGAAAAATATTCTACAGTTTTTAAACCAGCACCTGGATCTGAATACTTTTGTAATTGCATATAATTAAACATTTTGTGTAGCCACTTAGTTTATTCAATAAAAATTATCTGTATAGCGCCACTTGCTCTTTGTTCTTTTTCCTATTTTTTTGTCCTGCTCCCCCAGATGGCCGCACATGCTCAGTTTCATCCTTTAACTGCCTCCTGAGTTGTGATAGGGAGAGCTGAGACACGCCCCCTGAGCAGCAGAAAGGACACTCCCCTTGAGCTGCAAGCTTGATATTAATCTAGGAGGCAATAGTGAAATACAGTCACATGAATTGGAGTAAAACAGGGTTTATTATACTCACAATACACAGGTAAAAGCGAGCAGTGTACAAAAGGGGTCGGGTGATTGATCCTTTTGTACACTGCTCGCTTTTACCTGTGTATTGTGAGTATAATAAACCCTGTTTTACTCCAATTCATGTGACGGTATTTCACTATTGGCTGCATCCTTGGTGTTCCATAGAAGCCTGGAAGGGAGAGGAGGAAAGGCTTTGTTTGGCCTGTATGCTTTCCCATGTCCGCGATTATCTGAATGGTTTCGAGTGTGGGATCTCTGTTAATCCTGAGGCAGCGCGGTCCAACAAAAATAAACGCATCTAGCTGTGTGAACTGTACCCACTTAACCATTGGGACCTGCGACGCAACTAGGCAACGAACTTTTTGAGGCTGTTTTTATTATTTAAATTGATATTAATCTAGCAGAGAAATGAATGGGGAGATCACTGGATCCATGTGAGGTACAGGGCTGGTTCTGGCTTTGTTAGAGATTGTCATGTACTATATGTCTGATTTTCATTTTTTACATTAATAATGGGATAAACCCTTTAAGAGCCTCATTAACTAATTAGTAATCACTGTATTTTGCACTTTATAAGACACACTTTTCCCCAAAAAAAGTTGGTGGGAAATGGCAGTGCGTCTTATAAAGTGAATACTAGTGAGTGCTTCCATTATGGAAGCGCTCGTTAGTATGCAGGAGTCGTGGGGAGCGGAGTGCTGCCAATACTCATCTCTCCCTGATCTTTTCTGGGCTGCGCAGCACGCTGCACTGTCCTGACTGTGTACAGTGTCAGAACGTAGTGTGCGCACTATGACTTGACGTTGTATACAGTCAGGTCACAGTGCAGCACGTGTCCAGAGAAGATCAGGGAGCCCAACTGCAGGAGAGATCTGCAAACCTGAAGAGCGGTGGTGGAGCAGGACAGGTAAGTGAATTTATTTATTTCTGATGGGAATCTGATCTGAGGTTTGACAAGGGGGTCTGACTTGAGCGTCTGATCTAAAGTCTGATGAAGATTGAGGGTCTAGTTTGGGGGTCTGATGAAGATTTTTTTTTTTCCCTAACTTCCTCCTCTAAAACCTAAGTGCGTCTTATGAAGCAAAAAATACGGTATTCATATTTACTAACAATGCACTGAAAGTGGATCAGTGACTCTGCTAAGTGGCAGTTCAATTCAATGGCATTGTAATTTGAATGTACATCATTGGAGTTTATGTTAATTATACAGTTTCTCCGTTACAGATTTGGTGAGGCATTTTTTTTGTAAAGATCCAAGAAGAGGTCAAGACCCTTCTTCTTATAAAGCATAATAAAGGGTGGCCCATGAAAAAGCAGCCCACCTCCAATATCTACAAATCAAACTGCCTATTAGTAAATCTGTCTTAGTTGTCCATAGTAATCAATCAGAGCTCAGCTTTCATTTTTTCAGAGCCCTTTAGGAACTGAAAGCTGAGCTCTGGTTACTATGGGCAACTAAGACAGATCTACTATTAGGCAGTTTGATTTGGAGATATTGGAGGCAGGCTACTTTCTTGTGGGCCACCCTGTATAATCTGGTTTTAGAGTATGTTTACAAGGCAGATTGTTTTCCGTTCAAATACAGTATTAGACGTGATATTGGGATTCAAAGGAACCAAAGCTCTTGGCCACCCAGAAACCACAGCAAGAACTCGCATGCCCATTCTTTTTATTTTTTTTCCCCTTTAAATCCTGCATGAACTGTACAAATAAATCTTTACTTTAATGTTAATGTATTGTATAGAGAAACCCTAATTCCCTGGCAAATTACATCATAATTACCGTACCAGTTGCTGACAATACAGTAACCTGTACAGATAATAGTCAATGACCCGGTGTCACTGCAGGTTGGGTGTTGCATGCCATCAATGTCCGACTGCTGGCGGTATGATCAGCTTAACTCCTTGATTCTCTAGAAGAAAGTGGCAGTTGTGCTAGGAAAGCTCCACAGCACAGCACCACTACCCTTTCCCCCCCAGACTGGAGAAATCTGTGCCCTTCAATCAATGAAGCATTAAGAAACGAAGAAACCAGAGGTGGCAATTATGACCCAGGATGATTAGGGATCACATACTGGATTGATTATGACAGGAGTTCTATAATATTATCTTGCATTACTTTTGATTTCTGGTGCTTCGATCTGATTCCTGGTGAATGCGTTATATACACCATATACATAAACCAACTGTCCCAAATTTGCAGGGACTGTCCCTGATTTTCAGAGACCTACAAAATTCAGGCTGTCCTGGGTCGAAAATAGATGAGGCTAATGATAACACTGCCTATAAGTCAGCGTTCCTGGCCCGTTTCCAGGGGTCGGGGTTTTGGATGCCCCGATTTTACCATTCTAAACTTTGGTAAGTATTGATATAATTGTTGTTTTACAGGTATAGGGTCACTCAGCAGCTGTCTCATAACTATGCCTAGCTTTATGCTGTATGATTTGGTATTTTATAAAAAGTCTAAAGGGGTTACCCACGAGTACAATATTGAGGACCTATCCCCATGATAGGTCATGAACATCAGATCGGTGGAGATTCAACTTCCTACACCCTTGCCAATCAATTGTTTGAAGTGCTGTGGCCTCTTTCTATGTTCATTGGTCGCATGCCCAATGTGCAGCTCAGCTGCATTAAAGTGAAAGGGTTTGTACTTCTAATCACTGCCACTATGCAATGTACTTTGCTGTGCTTGGTATGCTGTGAGGAGGCCACAGCGCTCTTCTGTGTGCTGCATCCCTTTCAAAAAGCTGATCATTGGGGATCTGGTAGGCAGACCTGCACTAATCTGATAGTGATGACTTCTCTGGAGGATAGTTCATCAATATTGTATTTTCAGAAAACCCCTTTACTTATTTGAACAATTATATAATACAAAAATAGGGTACATACTGCTGTCAATGAATTACAGGCACATTTGTACACTGGAGAGAGAAAAGTCTTCCCCAGTGCAGATTGCAGATATTTATATGCACTAATAATTCAGGTGAAACGTGTACATTAAAATCCATAAACCTATACTTTACCTTGTATGGCTATTTGAGGACAGACTTTCCCATGGTTGGACACTACATCCAGTGACTGCAAAGGCCCCCCCACAGCTGCCGTCCAGCTTCATCAGAAGGGCTTTTGCAGCATTCTCTGCCGTTTTCCTGCAGTCGTGTGCTCTCTTCAGCATCTGTGTGATGTTCTCATCTCCGGTTTGCTCAGCTTCATCATAAAATGAAAAATATACATTTCCTCATTCATGGCCATAAAGACACAATCACATTACCTTGTATAAGAAATCCCTTTACTGCAGTATTAACTGGTGACAAGTAAATCAAATACTCTCAAATTAAGGCATATTAGCCGTAACACATAATATGCTGATAAAAAATAGTTTTTTGGTATATATAATTCCTGGACTGCTGCTTGATTGATTAAAATAATTGTATTGTAAATGCATCACTAGTGAGCCATCACTGCAGTTTGCATTTTACAGATGATCAAAATAAAAAATATTCAAATGCATCATTGTTAAAGAGATAATTTAGGGATTTTGAATCTGTAATGACAAGGTGGCTATCTCATATGGATTGCTGCAGGCAATATAAAGAAAGGATTTATACTTCTGGCTGCTACTGGCTCTGACATAAAAAATACACCAAAAACTGCATGCATCAGTTCAGCCTAAGGGTCTGCACACATGAATTTTGCTGTGGCATTTTTTTTTTACCACAACAGAATATGCTCATACATTTTTTTTTCTAAATGGGTTTGTGAGCTGCATTTTTTCCCTACGGTGAAGGAGATGTAAAAACACCTGAAAAAAAAAAATTACAGCAAAAAACCTCTCATGAGAACCTCCAAACAAATAGTCTTCTGCCATTCTATTTGAAAATAGGAAAGAAAATATGTCTTCTAGAGGTAAACTGTGCTAAAGATACCAGGTCCATTCACTTGGATAATGTTGAATAACAGATCAAGTTAAAGGCTATGTCCACCTTCACAGAATTTTTTTTTATATTGTACCAAAGCATCTACAGCAACATTGCATTGGGGCGTAATAATAATAAAAAAAAAAGTCCTAACGATTTATTTCTACAGCTCTTATGCAGACTATGTGTCTCAATGGTAACACACAGCAAACAAATGTTTTACAGTATAATCCTGCAGTGTTGCCGGCTCATACTTTCATTTGGATGGGAGCTGTAGAAACAAAACCGTAGGATAATTGTAACTAATATCAATTACAAAGTTGATTCATTTTTCATGTTATGTGCACTGAAAAAATAAAAGACATAGTTGTAGAAGAAGTGTAATAATAATGGCACTACATGGAATACAAAGGAAAGACAGACATTGATGTGAATTGTTATAAAAATCCAATAGGACAGCGTTACTACAGTGAATTGCAGCATAAATTGCAACATATCATAATTAGTGTTGAGCGAACTTCTGTTTTAAGTTCGGCGTCTAAAGTTCGGCTTCCGGTTAGCGGAGGATCCCGATATGGATTCCGAATTCCGTTGTGGTCCGTGGTAGCGGAATCAATGATGGCCGATTATTGATTCCGCTACCACGGACCACAACGGAATTCGGAATCCATATCGGGATTCTCCGCTAACCGGAAGCCGAACTTTAGACGCCGAACTTAAAACAGAAGTTCGCTCAACACTAATCATAATGTAATGGCTCCAGATTTCAAATCCATACAGAAAACAATTTATGGCCAAACAAATGTAGTGCAACTGACCATGAACGTTGGAGTGTGTAGCGGCACATTAAATAGGATGTTGTTTGACAGAGGATTTGATTTTTGAGATGGAGAATAATTCTTACCTACAGTTCCAACTCCGGCAGCTCTGAACTGGCCCAGAATGAGAGACTGCTCACTCTCTGCAAGCGTCAGCAATAATTCATATGCTTCGATACACTGCTCACTAAACCACGGGAAGAAGGGAAATATCAAATCAATATCTTAAAGCTGCTACTGTACATTATATTAGGACAAGCAAGGAGGATCCTGACATCTCAAAGGTAGCACTTAAGTCTCTGACCCACTGCTGACCTTAAATCTCTGCTGCACTATAAAAGTTGATCGGTATTACGTGCTATCTGTGATTAAACTTGAGAATAAAGCAGGCATACAAGGGAAAAGACCTAGAAAGAAAAGGATTAGCCTGCTTGTCTTGTACTTCTGAGAAAATAACCTGCAAAATCCCTGTGATACACAGAACTGACTTTAGGTTTCTGCTGTAGGTAACAGCCATGGCATCATATTGTTCTTGGATTAGCATCCATGGTAAAGGTGAATGGAAATATCCAGAGACCATGACAATTTATTTTCAGTGCGAACACAAATTATAAAAAACAGTATATAAGGCAGATTACTTAAATTAATAGATAAAAAATTCTCTGTAAATAACATCTAGGCTCTTATTCCCAGGCTTCTGGAGCTTGTTGAGATCCCTGGCTGATAACTTAGTGGCAAGGACATAGCTACTCAGAGTGGAAATGTCAACTACTTTAAAATGTTCCTCCGCAAACATTATGATACTGGACCTGAAAGGATAAAAACCGATGAAAATAAACCCTGCTTATAGTCCTTCAGGTCATCTCGTGATCACCCTTAACAGACTCAGAGTATTGCAGTTGACATCTAAGGCTACTTTCACAGCAGCGTTTTTGCTGGATCCATCATGGATCAGCAAAAACGCTTCTGTCATAATAATAAAACCGTCTGCATCCGTTCTATCATCTCTAAAACAGTCAAGACGGATCCGTCTCTACAACAATTGTAAGTCAATGGGTGCCGGATCCGTTTTCTTTTGTGTCAGAGAAAACGGATCGGCCACCGCTGACTTACACTGTGTGTCAGGACGGATCCGTCTTGCTCCGCACCACATCGTGGACAGAAAAACGCTTCTTGCAGATTTATTCTGTCCGCGATGGGGACGCAACCAAACAGAATGGAATGCATTTTGGAGCACTCAGTTTCATTCAGTTCAGTTTTGTCCCCATTGACAATAAATTGGGACTAAGCAAAAGTTTTTTTCCCTGCTATTGAGATCCTATGACGGATCTCAATAGCGGAAAGGGAAAGCGCAGATGTGAAAGTAGCCTCAAGTACTTGCGACATCTGACTGCTGTTAATGGCACATGGGGAGCAGTCATCTTTACAAGACAACTTATTACACTAAAATCTACTATATTGGTATAAATAAATGCTTTTTTTGGCAACACCACATATATACAAATTACAAAACAGCGCAAAAGAACTGCAGGACGTCAAGGTGTTCGGTCACTAAAAGCCCCTGTATTGTGGGCATCTGAATGCAGCCTTATGGCATGAGTGTGCCCCCCAGATTGGCTCCATCTTCCATTGATACCATTGCCAAAACTAGTATTGGAACCAAAGGTCACCTGTCCCCAATATGGTTTCAGAACTGCAGTATCGATATTTGTTACAAGGTCCTAAATGACTAATGGACAATCCTAGAACAATAATATCTTTTTCTGTAAGAAATCTTGTTTGTAGCTTTTGTTTCCCAGTCTCGCTCTCTAACATGAACTTTTTAAGCCCTGCATAAATCGTCTTATATTCCTAACTTCGAGATATAGGAACAGTCTAACTGGTCTGCTGCACTTACCTGTACTGTAGAGCCAGCCTAAGGGCAGTTGCATTCGATTCATATTTCCCCACCAGCATGCTCATTCTTTCAGCATTGCTCTTACACTCCTCCAGTGTTATCGTCAACAAATCATTCTGGGATTTTAAGTGCTCGATTCGACTGCAGAGAAAAGATCGATATTTTTATCCTGCCATGTAAATCACAGCTTGTTTTTCTACTTTTCCAGAAGACTGCATTGCACTGAGAGCAATAAATACAGCATAGTATGCTGAACCTGAGATCAATAAGCACTTAGGTGCAATAATCATAATTATGCTGGCCTGTTGTTGAAGAACAGAGTTCAACACAATCTCTGCAAAAATAATGCATTCCTATTGTGGATGATCTCTACCTCTAGAACGGTCCTGTCACAATGTTTTACAATATATATTTCATTTGGTAGTCTGTACAGTGAAGCATCTGAAAAGCTACTGGATGCGGTAATGCAATGAGACACCCTGATCGCTTGAAGAACAACTAGACAAACAGTCTTACAACTTGGTCACAAAAATTGCATTTTAAAAAGAGGCAAGATTAGCCATACATTTGGTGATGAGAACCAAATACGTGTATTTAAATGGTCACTAAAGTTTTAACAAACTTTGCATAAATCAACAGCACAGGTAAATATAAGAAACTTTGTACTATATGTTATCAGAGAATAAAACCACTTTCTCCACTTAGCCTATTTTCCTCACCCCTTCCTAAATTAACTTTCTATGCTAAATCTATCTTGAGAAACTGAGACAGACTTTCAACTGAAGGATCGGATTACTGCTGAACAGGGAAGCCTGTGAAGAGAGTTGGGTCGGGAGGAATGCTGGTGGGAGAAAGAGGCATTTTTCTCTAATAAGAAATATTACAAAGTTTCTTCTATTCGCCTGTACTATTAATTTATGAAGTCTGTTAATAGATTCACTGCTTCACAAACCGCAAGCCAAATACATGCATTTACAAGTCTATTTATTGTCCCACAAGAATATATAACGGGAGTGTAAGTTCAATCTGGATCCAACCTGAAGATATGCTGAAATTTTAGCATAAATAGTCCAAGGTTGCCTAAACAATGTCATCTTTCTGTAGGGAATACATGGGTTTATTTTCATTCAGCCCTCAATTCAACTACTTATACCAAACAGATGTGTAATTCATTCAGTACCATAAAATCTAGGTTCACAACCTCACTCCAAGTCTGATGGAGATCTAGTCATTGATACAAAACAACTTGTCACCTGCAAGGATTTGGGCACCATTTCTTACTCTGGAAATTGATGGCAGGCCAGTCTGTAATTAACCTGTAATTTATTGTGGATTAGTTCATATGAGGTACATTTGTTCATTGAAGGAAAAGCTAAACATTGCGGAAATCAAAGCTGCCATTTACACAAGCAGACTGCAAACAGGAACAAACCTGATGCTATCATCCAAGTGTGCCTACACCTGCCAACATTTCAGGCTTGTGTGTTTGGCATGGTTCGAGGCATGGCTTAATTTGTCCCAATGTTCTCAACAACAAAAAATCTGGCATGTTTCTCCAATTATGAACTTGTGCATGAGCTGCTGTTCTATCTCAGCACAACTCGGGATGTATTGACCCACAAATAATGCGCTCTGTAAAGTCATTAGCTCTCTTCTGAGGATAAAGCTTTAAATCTTTTCATTTCTTCTCACTTGTAGCCCAGATGGTAAGAGTGATATGGCTCTCACTCACAGATTAAGAGCAGATTTATTGCTGCTCAAGAGAGCTTTTCGATGTTCTCTACCTGTATATTACCGATTGGCAGACATAATAGCTTGTTGCAAACGGCTCCATCTGGAATGCGTGAAAAGGTTTCCAAAGAAGCAGCTCTCTGGGAATAAAGGCACACTGTTTTCTCTTTACAGTTACATGTGCTCTCTCTAGTAAACTTAAGTGATGTTACTCCTAATGCAGAAAGCAGCAAACCTACCCGGCAATCACCGATCATATATCTGCCGCCATTAGGTGAAATCGCTGCTCACTAAGTGTCTCTTGAGAATTATTTGCTGAAATTTTTTTTTTTCTGGTTGACATGCTTTCCAATATCTGCAATTTACTAAAGTACATTTGCCCAGACCAGGAATAAAGTAATTCTCTTTCTTTTCTATTAAGGATATTATTTGGCAACAGATTGGGGAGATTTATTATAGCAATTTCTCCAGTCTTCTTAGAGAGTCACTGTACTTTCCTACAATTTGATTTAATTTCATAGAGAATGTTGGAACACGCACATTTCTAAATCAATTCATTAAAAAAATTTGCCTGTATCCACCTGAAAAAAAGCTTTAAAGTCACGGCCACTAGGGGTCTCACTTCCACCTAATTTGCAGTCCACTGCCTGTTGTCAGGAAAGATCTGTCCCTAGTAACAGACACTGAAGACGGCAGAGAGGAAGCTGGGGTGTGTCAGAAGTAGCTGAGAACCTGAGCCTGACAAAAGAACTGCTTCTACGCTGCTTCTGAATTCATCGGAGCCTCCTGCTTACACACACAAACGTATTTTGTGTCCATATCCGTTCCGTTTTTTTTGTGGCCCATATGCGGAACCATTCATTTCAATGGGGCCGCATAAAAAACTGACTCTGTGTGCATTCCGTATCTGCATGTCCGCAAGTCCGTTCTGCAGAAAGGTAGAACATGTTCTATTCTTGTCCGTTTTGCAGACAAGGACAGGCATTGTTACAATAGATCTGCATAAAATACGGTTATAACACGGACGTCATTAAAAAAAATTTTTTGCGGATCAGTGTTTTGAGGATTGCAAAATACATACGGTCGTGTGCATGAGCCCTAATTGTGATTTCCCCATGCTTATCTGTCCTATGAGCTCCAGAGCTGAAAACAAGCATAGTGGGAAGTGCAGGAAAAGACGTCACAGGAGTTCTATGGCAGTGACCACCACCTGGTACAACCTGGTCTTGTTTAATACCATGTATATTCCCCATACAGCACATACTACACCAGAGGCCTCTGGTGCAGCTCATCTCCCCGAGAACAAAAGGATCAGGCATGTTGAAATCCAACATCCTCATCCTTATTTCCCTTGACATCTGCTGTTAAGGGACAGCTGGGAGGCCTCCATACACATTAGATGGTCCGCTGATCTGAGCAGAATTGGCGGGTTTGGCTGAGGTACATCTAATGTGTCTGGCCAGCCTAAGTCTCTGTCACACTTTATGTATATACACTGGAATGATATGTACAGAAGTGGAATACATATTAAAATACAGAGCTAAAGAGGACATGAAATTCAAATTTGTGATATTTTTTACCTTTTTCATGTCTATTTCTAGTTATTTTCTCCTATATGAAACATTTTATACGAATATGAAATATCTATTTTCATTACTGATTCTGATTTCTTACTCCATTAAAAGCTAAGCAGCGCAGATTATGCACCGACTCTTCAGGGCAAAATCCAGGAGGGATGGTCTTGTTATGACGTCACAAGGCCAGACACTCCCTAAAACTGTTCAGTAGCTAAGCACTTTAAGCCTGCGCGTCAATGATGTCCTGTAGGCCAGCCTATGGCAAGTGTAGGGTGCTATGTTTAATATGTGTAGGGCTATATGTGTAATAATAGTGCTCTTTAAATTACTATAGAGCTGCATATATAAAACTGGTGCTATAGGCCTCTACATATAGCTATGGTGCTCCTTGACTCATTATAGGACTATATAGGTAATGACATATCATTATAGGGCTTTATATAAAATGATGGAGCCCTATATTTGAATACATAATAGTCAGGTAGCTCTGTCCTATTGTTGGCCCCACCTGTTGCCAATTAAGACCCATCTACAATGTAAGGTGACTTTTAGATTTTATTTTATACAGGGTCATTGAATGAACCTTGCTGTGTTGGATGGAAACATGGATGCTGGTGAGAACCGGCCTTTAGACATATAGGGGGTAATTTATCAAACTGGTGTAATGTAGAACTGGCTTAGTTGCCCATAGCAACCAATCAGATTCTACATTTCATTTTGGACAGCTCCTTTGGAAAAAGAAACATGGAATCGGATTGGTTGCTATGGGCAACTAACCCAGTTCTACATTACACCTGTTTGATAAATGACCCCGATAATTGCTACTATCGTACAATAGCTTGTTCTTACCTATTTAACCGCTCAGTCTCCACCTCAAACTCTCTAATTTTGCTCTCAGATATAGCAGAACCATGGGAGTAAAGTGTCTGGAAGATCTCTTGGATATTGGAGCAATCTTGTAAGGAATGAGCCAGGTGTTCAGCCACACTGCTTGACACCTACAATATAACATGGAAGGTTTATTTAAAGGAAATGTCCTATCCAATAAAAAGATCAGCATGGACATCTCTAAAGCATACTCACACTATAACTCACCCCAATGCTGCTGATCTCTGAGCCAAGAACTGGCCTCTCTGATGAGGAAGACTCCGACCTGGTCTTCGACAACTTTACCCGTTCTGCAATCTGCAAAAGTACACACATTACACTATTATTACATGAGTACATAGATTTAAATTAAATATACTTAATAGCAGTTTAGACTGAGTTCAAAGCAGCACTTTAATTTCCGCTGTTCTGCTCAGTTAAGGCAGACTTGGGAATAGCCTTCAAAATTTCTGACCACATCTGAAATTGCCCCAAGGTCTGTTTCCCATTTACACATGGGGGTTCCCTTAAGATATTTGTTCAATAGTAATTGATAAACATATGATATATTAGACCAGAAGTACTTCCCCCATGCACATCATATGAAGCGCAGTGTCTCCCTGAAATGACAGGGATACCTTCATATCCTGTATCCCATAAATGTGCCTCAGCTGTAAGTATTGGTAAAAACATTGTTGCAGGATCCGAAACACATCCTGTAGTTCCTGACTAGGTGAGTAGGCCTACTAACCTCCAACTTTCTCCATAAGTCAAACCCCTCCAATAAAGCATACTCCAATCTGACTGGACAGATTGAGCCAGAGCAGTCAAATTACAGAAATGAATGCAGCCCAACTATCCTTCCTAAATGAATCTACTTATTTTAGATGTTACCAATTAAAGTTCCAAAATGCTTCTTTCAAAAAGTCCACGCTATATTCTCTAATTACATTTGGAAAAACAAATGCCTCAAACTCAGTTTCTCTACTCTAATCTCTGAGAGGTTTAGAAGCCCCAGACCCATGTCTATTATTCTGCAGCTGTCCTCTCCAGAGTTATCAATTGGACTCATGCACCTAAACAGAAATTGGGAATATCTGTAGAAGAACACATGGTTCCTATTCCCCTTAGAACTATACTCTTTTCCTCCAGTGATTGTCTTCGTTCCCACATCTTCATGAATGCTACCACTAACAATGCACTCAAATATGGTCTACCCACTCAGACTCCCTAAACCTCTCCCAATCTCCACTCATACACATAAAAAACGTACCGGGTCTCTACACAGGACGACAACATATACATGCCCCAGATCTCCGCTTTCTGGAAACCCCACTGGAACAACTTATGGAAGATGGTACTTTAGTACCATTGACACGCCTACATGCTCTTCTTCATCCACACAACCAAAATTTTCTCCAATATTGCAAACTTAAGTTGGCCCTCCTTTCCTACCTACCGACGGGATTTCCAGACAGGACTTTGACGCGGATCGAATATATATATATATAATATAGCAGATACCCATCCCCCCACTAGAATTATATCTCAACTATATCAATTATTGACTATTAGCAATGTGCCATTAAAGTGTGCATTCCTTTCTCTTTGGGAAAGGGATCTAGGAGTTAACCTCTCTACCAAAGCAATTTTATTCAGATGTAGTTAACATAAAGTTGAGTTAAAACTCAAACTCTTAACTCATCATGATATCCTGTAACAAAAGCCACTGAAAAGCAATTGACGGTGTCGGCTTAACACAACTAGCTTAGTTAATGCATCTAGTTAAACATGTATGTTAACTCTACTACATATGTACATCTTTAGAGACATGGTCCCTTCTCTTGTATAAGAGTACAGGAGAATTTCTTTAAAATACCCAATACCATGTTGGAGGTGTGGGAAAGAGAGGGGGACATATCTGCTGCACACCTGGTGGTCTTGCGACAAACTCTATATTGGACTGAGATTTTAGAGCTCTCCAAACCTATATACTCTCAGTCAGCGCTCCCCAAGCTATCTTGGATTTTTCTCAATTAGACGGGTGACTTGCCAGGTATGCCAAATTGAACCTTTTACTTTTATTAGCAGCAGCAAAATATCTTATCGTACCTCTTTGGAGATCTACGTACTTCCCTTTCATATATCAATGGCTCCTCAAAGTGGACCAACTGTATCATAATGAAGAAGTAGCTGCTTTAACAAATCATACCCATCCCAAATTTCTGAAGGTGTGGGCCCAATGAGCTTCATTTGGAGCCTTTGATACTTTTGTTAACCTAACTTAAATGGGTTATCCAATTTTAAGAAAACCCCCCACATGTGTTGGGCCCCTCACTGCTAATATACTTACCCCGCTCCGCACCGCCGCCTCTCCCTGCACACGGAGGAAAACATCCAGTTTCTGGGGGCAGCAGCCACTGGCAGGTGGGGACGAGCCTCCCTAGCATCGCGAGTGACGCTAGGGAGGCTCGTCAACGTCTGACATTGGCTGCCCCCCCCGACACCGGATGTCTTCATCCGTGTGCAGGGAGAAGCAGGAGCGGCGGCGCAGGCGCCGTGTAAGTATATTACCGGTGAGGGGCCCAACACATGTGTAGGGTTCTTGAAACTGGATAACCCCTTTAATCTCCTCATTTCTGCTTGTGTGCATGCTTGGCCATACATTGAATGGACATTTTAATTGGTTATCTCTGACAGAGCCATATCATTAGGTCTTTTACACCTCTTTTTCTTCTCCCTCCTTTGTAACATCTAACCCCCCCAACCACTTTCTCTGTCATTGTATGTTTTCTTTCTATTTTAAGGGTGAATGCCCCAACTACAGCTGGTTTTCCTCATATTTATAAAGTCCTCCTCTTGTTAATGGACTATTTTTTCTCCAGCTGTTAGAATTCCATACCTATATTTCTGGCTGTTATTCAAGCGTGAAACATATTGCTTTATGTTTCTTATTCAAACACGTTTGCATTATCTTTTAAAAGACAATTGAAAAGAAAAGAATGGAGCATGACAGACCTTATTGACTATAATGGGACCGTTGGGTTTCTGTTAGAAAATCCAGCATTTTACTGGCATTTTTACTATTTTGTCCCATATGTTTGACAGAATCTATGAAGGAGGCCTCTAACCAAGCCTCCGGCACATATGTTAACTCCACCTTAGGAATCTGCCAGCAATTTGCTAAAAAAAAGCTGATGGTTTTTGGTGATAAGGATTAATAAAAAGAGATTACAGTAGATATAAATGACTATTTCCCTTACATATTATAGTTATACACAGGAATATTATTTTTTGATTTAGAAGCAGTATATCTCACCTTTGCTATAGGAATGTCATTACTGCTGCTGCTTGTGCTAAGCTCTCCAGTGCTTGGGTTGACCGGTCTACTTGCTGAAGTGAGCCGACCAGGACTGGAAGGACCAGTTGCCTGAACACTCTGTAGTCGTGTCTGCAGCTCTCGCACCTAAAATACAAGTTCATATTTTATTATGTAACATTCATTCAATTCCCAATATCTGCACAACACAGCATAGTCTTCTCACCGATGCAAGCAGGCGGGGCCAGCAATGCCATATTGCGGCACAAAATACCGTCCCTGCAGAGCCAAATACCTCAGTGCAACACAATAAACTTTCCCTGCAGCATAAAAAGCCATAGTGCAGCACAAAATACCTCCTCAGAAGCTGCCCCTCAGTGGTGGCCAGCACTAGCTGCCACATTCTGTCCTCCTACTCCAGATGCCTAAAGATTGCAATACAGTTGAATTCAGGAATCAGTACGGCACCTGTGGTTGCCGGCCAGGTACATAACTACTTAACACCCAAGCGTTAACTCTAGGAGCAACAGATCATTACTTACCTGGCAGTCGTGAGGAGGGATCAGGCGGTTCCCCAGGACATCGGTCCACTGGGACATTTCTCTGTAGAGTCTATGGACAGTCCGCCCCTGACTCACAAACAAGAGGGGCGACGGGTGCACAGCTTCACTAGTGAGCAATGGTGCACCAAACGTAGTAGACCTGCTCAAAGTGCACTATATATCTTATTTGCATAAATATAGAAAGAAGCATTTCTCAGGATTAGCGGACCGAATATTTACTAAGATATACTTGTGTTGGTGCACCTACCCTACGTGATGGAATGCTTACTTTGAAATTAATTTAGTAGGTATGGGTACTTTCACACTAGCGTTTTTCTTTTCCGGTATTGAGTTCGTCCTAGGGGCTCAAAACCGGAAAAAAAACTAATCAGTTTTATCCTAATGCATTCTGAATGGAGAGCAATTCGTTCAGTATGCATCAGGATGTCTTCAGTTCAGTCACTGTACGTTTTTTGGACAGAGAAAATACCGCAGCATGCTGCAGTATTTTCTCCGTCCAAAATTCCGGAACACTTGCCGGAATGCTGGAGGCGGCATTATTTTACATTGAAATGCATTAATGCTGGATCCAGCCCTAAGTGTTCCGGAAAAACGGATCCGGTTTTGCGGTCTGCGCATGCGCAGACATTTAAAAATGTGAAAAAGATAAATACTGGATCCGTTTTTCCGGATGACAACCGGAGAGACTGATCCGGTATTGCAATACATTTATGAGACGGACCCACATCTGGATAAGTCTACAAATGGCATCTGTTTGCAAACAGATTGCCGGATCCGCAGGGCAGTTCCGGCGACAGAACTGCCTGCTGGAATCCAGCGACGCTAGTGTGAAAGTACCCTAACAGATTAATTACGATATTTTTGCCCTTTTTGTTCCAGCGGAGTAGAAAAAAATAAAACAAAAACAAACAAACATTCTCTAGATACTATAAATTGATAAGATAAAGAATATTTTTATGTTTTTACAGCATAAGTAACCTATGCCAGTTTGTACCCCCCCCCCCCTGCCCAGAACTCACATGTAAAACCTGCCCAAAATGCTCACTGATAATAGATCCACTTTTCTTTGAAAAAAAAAAAAAAAGGCAAATCTCTGAATACTTTTTGTGTTACATCTTACCACGAAGGTCACAATGTATATGCACCAAACAATGAAAAAGCAATGTGCAAAGGGCATGCTAATGTGTAGTTAGGAGCAATACATAACAGAAAAGAGTAATATGTATCTGGAGGGGAAACCAGGAGTATAAGTTTCCTACATTAATGTCCATCTTATAAGGAGAGGTCAACAAATTTTATTTTGTATAGCATTTAGCAGTACAAGTTCACAAATGGTGGATGCTACCGTCTTATACATTTACAGCCATGACAACCTGTTGATGGTCACATACTCATCGCTATGTTATAGATGGTCTTGGGAAGGATACAGTTTCCATCTACACTGACGAGCAAAAGGGTAACAATGTTGTGAGCGTTTGACTTTCAGGCATGACTACATGACAAGAATCTGCAGAACTAATCATATGCTAAATAGTTGTAAGTCCAATTTATGTATGAGATAGCCAAGATGATTGTCTATAAAATTATGGTAGTCTCACGTTCGAAGCTGTAGTGGACGGTGAGATATGGAGCCTGGAAGTCAAAAGTTTAAAACATTGTTTCAGCTCGTCAGTGTATTTCACACTGCATCGCTGTATAGTACAATTTCTAGTAGTTATTCAGTTGAATGTATGTGTCAAAATCTTTTTTAGTACTAGAGGGTTTTCTAGAAGGGCCCTTATTACTCTGTATATATTATACATATATTTGTTTTTTGCACAGCACTATGTAAAACAATAAAACTGTTCTATGTAATATGCATACTTTTGTCTGCCTGGCTTTTTACATTTATACCATTTTATTTCTCCAGATCCCAAGTGACTCTATATTTACTATGCAAAATAATGAATAATTAAGAGTTGGAACATATTAAGAAAATATGATTGTGTTTGCAGTGGGCAGAAAAGCAGAATCCACATTGAATGGCTAGGCTTCAGATACCCACTGACACAATACAGATAAGGCGATAGAAACAAAAGAGTGAGGAAGGCCCCCCCAAGCAATTAGCCAGGCTTCAGCCCCTGATTAGAATTACAGTTCCTGACTTTGCACTTGTGTGTACCATCACCTCTCATCAGTCACATGAGCCCCAGTGATAAGAGACTGGCAGGCAACCAGAAATCCCAGCCTGAGGAGCTATGACTGATGACAAGCTGAATTTACTTTAATCTCATAAGGAATGGATCACAGCCAAGAAACAGAAAAGGGAGTCTTACAAAGACGCCAACAGACAGGTAGAATAAACTAAAAATAAAATGACCTCTGTGCATACGGTACAATGGTGCTCCTAAAATGTACAATACATGCATTACATACATTTATTATATTAGTTCCCCCACCAGTGGCTCTTGAACATTACATGTGTCCCCCAGCTGTGGTTGCATACAGGAATTATCCTGCATTAAGTTCCCCTGGGAAGACCAGGAACTTTTGGTCACATAACAATTATTTTCTCCATAAATATTTAGTGGGGCTTAAAGGGATTTTCCAGGTGATTATTTTTGAAATATGGGGCAGATACAGTTAAAAATCATGACCTCACTGTTCTCCCACTGCTGCAGCTCCAGCCCCTGCCGTTCTCCACTTCCTGGTCACAGGCTTGACACACAGGAAATGGCTTGGGCTGTCTAATCAGCCAGTGATGGCCTGCTCGGGCAGCCAAGCCATTTCCTGTGTGTTGAGACCAAAAGCAGGAAATTAAGAACTGCGGTGCGGGATAGATGAGATAATGATATTTTTTCTTATTTTGACCCATTTGGCCCCAGTATTTTTTAAACTATTTATCTGGAAACCCCCTTTAACATCACTTTAACCACCTCAGCCCCCAGTGCTTAAACACCCTGAAAGACCAGGCCACTTTTTACACTTCTGACCTACACTACTTTCACCGTTTATTGCTCGGTCATGCAACTTACCACCCAAATTAATTTTACCTCCTTTTCTTCTCACTAATAGAGCTTTCATTTGGTGGTATTTCATTGCTGCTGACATTTTTACTTTTTTTGTTATTAATCGAAATTTAACGATTTTTTTGCAAAAAAATGACATTTTTCCCTTTCAGTTGTAAAATTTTGCAAAAAAAACGACATCCATATAGAAATTTTGCTCTAAATTTATAGTTCTACATGTCTTTGATAAAAAAAAAATGTTTGGGTAAAAAAAAAATGGTTTGGGTAAAAGTTATAGCGTTTACAAACTATGGTACAAAAATGTGAATTTCCGCTTTTTGAAGCAGCTCTGACTTTCTGAGCACCTGTCATGTTTCCTGAGGTTCTACAATGCCCAGACAGTACAAACACCCCACAAATGACCCCATTTCTGAAAGTACACACCCTAAGGTATTCGCTGATGGGCATAGTGAGTTCATAGAACTTTTTATTTTTTGTCACAAGTTAGCGGAAAATGATGATTTTTTTTTTTTTTTTTTTTTTCCTTACAAAGTCTCATATTCCACTAACTTGTGACAAAAAATAAAAACTTCTATGAACTCACTATGCCCATCAGCGAATACCTTGGGGTCTCTTCTTTCCAAAATGGGGTCACTTGTGGGGTAGTTATACTGCCCTGGCATTCTAGGGGCCCAAATGTGTGGTAAGGAGTTTGAAATCAAATTCTGTAAAAAATGACCTGTGAAATCCGAAAGGTGCTCTTTGGAATATGGGCCCCTTTGCCCACCTAGGCTGCAAAAAAGTGTCACACATCTGGTATCTCCGTACTCAGGAGAAGGTGGGGAATGTGTTTTGGGGTGTCATTTTATATATACCCATGCTGGGTGAGAGAAATATCTTGGCAAAAGACAACTTTTCCCATTTTTTTATACAAAGTTGTCATTTGACCAAGATATTTATCTCACCCAGCATGGGTATATGTAAAAAGACACCCCAAAACACATTCCTCAACTTCTCCTGAGTACGGGGATACCAGATGTGTGACACTTTTTTGCAGCCTAGGTGGGCAAAGGGGCCCATATTCCAAAGAGCACCTTTCGGATTTCACTCCTCATTTTTTCCTGAATTTGATTTCAAACTCCTTACCACACATTTGGGCCCCTAGAATACCAGGGCAGTATAACTACCCCACAAGTGACCCCATTTTGGAAAGAAGACACCCCAAGGTATTCCGTGAGGGGCATGGCGAGTTCCTAGAATTTTTTATTTTTTGTCACAAGTTAGTGGAAAATGATGATTTTTTTTTTTTTTTTTTTTTTTCATACAAAGTCTCATATTCCACAAACTTGTGACAAAAAATAAAAACTTCCATGAACTCACTATGCCCATCAGCGAATACCTTGGGGTCTCTTCTTTCCAAAATGGGGTCACTTGTAGGGTAGTTATACTGCCCTGGCATTCTAGGGGCCCAAATGTGTGGTAAGTAGGTAAATGACCTGTGAAATCCGAAAGGTGCTCTTTGGAATGTGGGCCCCTTTGCCCACTTAGGCTGCAAAAAAGTGTCACACATCTGGTATCTCTGTATTCAGGAGAAGTTGAGGAATGTGTTTTGGGGTGTCTTTTTACATATACCCATGCTGGGTGAGATAAATATCTTGGTCAAATGCCAACTTTGTATAAAAAAATGGGAAAAGTTGTCTTTTGCCAAGATATTTCTCTCACCCAGCATGGGTATATGTAAAATGACACCCCAAAACACATTCCCCAACTTCTCCCGATTACGGAGATACCAGATGTGTGACACTTTTTTGCAGCCGAGGTGGGCAAAGGGGCCCATATTCAAAAGAGCACCTTTCGGATTTCACAGGTCATTTTTTACAGAATTTGATTTCAAACTCCTTACCACACATTTGGGCCCCTAGAATGCCAGGGCAGTATAACTACCCCACAAGTGACCCCATTTTGGAAAGAAGAGACCCCAAGGTATTCGCTGATGGGCAAAGTGAGTTCATGGAAGTTTTTATTTTTTGTCACAAGTTAGTGGAATATGAGACTTTGTATGAAAAAAAAAAAAAAAAATAAGCATTTTCCACTAACTTGTGACAAAAAATAAAAAATTCTAGGAACTCGCCATGCCCCTCACGGAATACCTTGGGGTGTCTTCTTTCCAAAATGGGGTCACTTGTGGGGTAGTTATACTGCCCTGGCATTTTCCAGGGGCCCTAATGTGTGGTAAGTAGGTAAATGACCTGTGAAATCCTAAAGGTGCTCTTTGGAATATGGGCCCCTTTGCCCACCTAGGCTGCAAAAAAGTGTCACACATGTGGTATCGCCGTATTCAGGAGAAGTTGGGGAATGTGTTTTGGGGTGTCATTTTACATATACCCATGCTGGGTGAGAGAAATATCTTGGCAAAAGACAACTTTTCCCATTTTTTTATACAAAGTTGGCATTTGACCAAGATATTTCTCTCACCCAGCATGGGTATATGTAAAATGACACCCCAAAACACATTCCCCAACTTCTCCTGAGTACGGCGATACCAGATGTGTGACACTTTTTTGCAGCCTAGATGCGCAAAGGTGCCCAAATTCCTTTTAGGAGGGCATTTTTAGACATTTGGATACCAGACTTCTTCTCACGCTTTGGGGCCCCTAGAATGCCAGGGCAGTATAAATACCCCACATGTGACCCCATTTTGGAAAGAAGACACCCCAAGGTATTCAATGAGGGGCATGGCGAGTTCATAGAAATTTTTTTTTTTTGCCACAAGTTAGCGGAAATTGATATTTTTAATTTTTTTCTCACAAAGTCTCCCGTTCCGCTAACTTGGGACAAAAATTTCAATCTTTCATGGACTCAATATGCCCCTCACGGAATACCTGGGGGTGTCTTCTTTCCGAAATGGGGTCACATGTGGGGTATTTATACTGCCCTGGCATTCTAGGGGCCCTAAAGCGTGAGAAGAAGTCTGGAATATAAATGTCTAAAAAATTTTACGCATTTGGATTCCGTGAGGGGTATGGTGAGTTCATGTGAGATTTTATTTTTTGACACAAGTTAGTGGAATATGAGACTTTGTAAGAAAAAAAAAAAAAAATTCTGCTAACTTGGGCCAAAAAAAATATCTGAATGGAGCCTTACAGAGGGGTGATAAATGACAGGGGGGTGATAAATGACAGGGGGGTGATCAATGACAGGGGGGTGATCAATGACAGGGGGGTGATCAATGACAGGGGGGTGATCAATGACAGGGGGGTGATCAATGACAGGGGGGTGATCAATGACAGGGGGGTGATCAGGGAGTCTATATGGGGTGATAACCACAGTCATTGATCACGCCCGTGTAAGGCTTCATTCAGACGTCCGGATGCGTTTTGCGGATCCGATCCATCTATCAGTGCATCCGTAAAAATCATGCGGACATCTGAATGGAGCTTTACAGGGGGGTGATCAGGGAGTCTATATGGGGTGATCACCACAGTCATTGATCATGCCCCTGTAAGGCTTCATTCAGACGTCCGGATGCGTTTTGCGGATCCGATCCATCTATCAGTGCATCCGTAAAAATCATGCGGACATCTGAATGGAGCTTTACAGGGGGGTAATCAATGACAGGGGGGTAATCAATGACAGGGGGGTGATCAGGGAGTCTATATGGGGTGATCACCACAGTCATTGATCATGCCCCTGTAAGGCTTCATTCAGACGTCCGGATGCGTTTTGCGGATCTGATCCATCTATCAGTGCATCCGTAAAAATCATGCGGACATCTGAATGGAGCTTTACAGGGGGGTAATCAATGACAGGGGGGTGATCACCACAGTCATTGATCATGCCCCTGTAAGGCTTCATTCAGACGACCGGATGCGTTTTGCGGATCCGATCCATGTATCAGTGCATCCGTAAAAATCATGCGGACATCTGAATGGAGCTTTACAGGGGGGTAATCAATGACAGGGGGGTAATCAATGACAGGGGGGTGATCAGGGAGTCTATATGGGGTGATCACCACAGTCATTGATCATGCCCCTGTAAGGCTTCATTCAGACGTCCGGATGCGTTTTGCGGATCCGATCCATCTATCAGTGGATCCGTAAAAATCATGCGGACGTCTGAATGGAGCTTTACAGGGGGTTGATCAATGACAGGGGGGTAATCAATGACAGGGGGGTGATCAGGGAGTCTATATGGGGTGATCAGGGGTGATTAGGGGTGATCAGGGGCTAATAAGGGGTTAATAAGTGATGGGGGGGGGGTGTAGTGTAGTGTAGTGGTGCTTGGTGCTACTTTACTGAGCTACCTGTGTCCTCTGGTGGTCGATCCAAACAAAGGGGACCACCAGGTAGCAGGTATATTAGACGCTGTTATCAAAACAGCGTCTAATATACCTGTTAGGGGTTAAAAAAAACACATCTCCAGCCTGCCAGCGAACGATCGCCGCTGGCAGGCTGGAGATCAACTCTCTTACCTTCCGTTCCTGTGAGCGCGCGCGCCTGTGTGCGCGCGTTCACAGGAAATCTCGCGTCTCGCGAGATGACGCGTATATGCGTGACTGTGCGCAGCGCTGCCACCTCCGGAACGCGATCCTGCGTTAGGCGGTCCGGAGGTGGTTAAAGGGCTTCTGTCACCCCACTAAAGTCATATTTTTTTTTTGGGCTAGTTAAATTACTTATCCTGCGAAATATGAAAATATAATGGTGTTACTTACTTTGATTCAGCAGTTTCTTCTAAAAACGAACTTTTATAATATGTAAATTAGGTCTCTACCAGCAAGTAGGGCGGCTACTTGCTGGTAGCAGCTGCAGAAAACCACCCCCCTCGTCGCGTTGATTGACAGGGCCAGCCGGGATCTCCTCCTCTGGCCAGCCCTGTCGGCATTTTAAAAATCACGCGCCTGTGTTCATTCTGCGCAGGCGCTCTGAGATGAGAAGGCTAGCCTCCTCAGAACTCCCTCAGTGCGCCTGCGCCGAAGACATCACCAAAATAGAAGACGTCAAATACCTGTACTTTTGGGGTACACCCCGCTGATGCTGCCACACTTTATTTTTTTTAAACATTGCCCCTACGCCCCTCTGTAGTTTTCCCGCTCAGTATGCTAATACTGGGCATCGGAACAGGGAGGAGGAGACGCCAGCGTTTCTCAATGGGCGTCTCCTTCTCCCTGGCTGTGCCGCGATCCAATCACAGCAGAGAGCTCCCATTCATTTCTATGGAATTTACGGAAATAGCCCAGCCAGCACTTGGCTATTTTCGGCGGCCCCATAGAAATGAATGGAGTGCAGCGGTGCATGCGCATTGCGCCCTCCTTCACTTTGCCGGCTGCATTTATGAGATAGGTGGGTCCAAGAGGTGAGACCCGCACCTATCAGACAGTGGGGGGCATATCCTAGCGATATGCCCCCATTGTCTCAGATGGGAATACCCCTTTTATATAAATCAGCAAATCATTCAAGAATGTAAACTAACTTGTCCTTCTTGTAGGGTGCCACAATGAGTAGTGTGTTGCCCATTGTAGCGGAATGACTCCTGGTAGATTATCTGCTCGACCCTCAGTGAAAGTATGGCAGACTGATAAATCCATAATAAAATCTGGCTCCCAGGTTACATTGAGGTAAACTTGGCATGGTCTTAGATTTATCCTCATATTCCCCCTTTCTCCAAACTCTTTACTTCCAGTTGTCACAGGACAAGAATGCATCCTTTCTTAGGGTCCTCTAACATAGCCCGATGTGGGGCCATAACAGGGCTTAACCAGTAGATTGGCTATCAATTAAAGGGCCTTCACACAGGCTGAAGCATACTGCATGGGTAATGAACGATCGTTCGTACCATTTTCCTTCTCCTACACAGTTTGCATACTGTCGGCAGCATATTCCTATTTCCATGGGGAGATGTTCTATCATGTGGCTGTATAAAAGATCTGATCAGCAGAAAAACAAAGAGATCAATGGGGTGATCAGTGAGGTGTTTAGAGATGTTGATAACTGAACTAACATATTCGTCTGACACCTCTGGCACCAGTTTGTCTCCGATGGGAAGAGAGAATCATTCATACTGAAATCATGTCCAAGTCTTCTTTCCTCTAATATTTGCTCCACCACCATGCACATTAGATGGTTGGCTGGTCACCGGTTCACTTGACGTTCATCTAATGTGAACAGCTGTCTTAAGATTCAAGATGTTGGATATTGGTTGCCTTTCTATGTGATGTGCCTATTACCGTCATACACAGTACCATCTATATTATGCGATTAATGGGAGACAAACAGATGCATATACTTTTATCTCTTCTGAAGCTCTACTATTTTTTTGTAAAAGTATATGTGAAAATGTATGGCTCTGCTGGGATGTGAACTACCCTCATTCAGTTCCTCACAGTGACTACAAGCAGGGAAAAAAATCCAGGTGATAATAAACTAAGCTGAACAGATGAAACAGCTTGGTTTATTCATGTGATTTTAGATATTTCTTCATAATTGGTTCCAGGAGAAAGAATTTCGTATTGTACATAGTCAAAGAGTGTACATATTTCATATCAATTCAACGTGTCACTTTCTTTGACATAATCCGAGCAGAGGGGTCTGTGTCCACGAAAAAGCAATCAGCCTGCCCGTATACCATTTAATTATTCTTCCAGGCAGCGATGCCTGTTCTGGGCCGGCTGGAGGATCACATTTCTTTAAAAGGAACCTGTCACCGGGATTTTGTGTATAGAGCTGAGGATATGGGTTGCTAGATGGCCGCTAGCACATCCGCAATACCCAGTCCCCATAGCTCTGTGTGCTTTTATTGTGGAAAAAAAACGATTTGATACATATGCAAATTAACCTGAGATGAGTCCTGTCCCTGACTCATCTCACATACAGGACTCATCTCAGGGACAGGACTCATCTCAGGTTTATTTGCATATGTATCAAATAGTTTTTTTTACACAATAAAAGCACACAGAGCTATGGGGACTGGGTATTGTGGATGTGCTAGCGGCCATCTAGCAACCCATGTACTCAGCGCTATACACAAAATCCCGGTGACAGGTTCCCTTTAAGCTGTGACCAAGTGTTTCTGTATCTGCCTAATTCATTACCTTAAAGAGTCTCTTGCCTCATGGTTTGTCCTCATAGGAAACTTTCTCCAACTTAAAGGGAATGTGTCACCAAACATGTTTTTCTGCCAGTTAAAACCAGATCGCGACACATATCCTTTATTCTCATCTGTTATTCAATAATTGCTGATTTTTTTTTCTTCTATCTCCTGAACATGATTATGGGGGCTGCCATCTTACCTGAGCTGCGGCTAACAGCATTTATAGAGATGCTTTACAGCATAATCACAATGGACAGGAGGGGACCTCATTGACTTCTATGGGAGAGTTTTCTAGGCATGCCCTGTGACCTGTGCAGAGGTCAGGGGAGAGCAGATAAGCTTTGACATCACTTATTGTGAATGGTGCATCCTGTGTTTTATATATATATATATATATATATATATATATATATATGTGTGTGTGTGTGTGTGTAATATCTGCAATTCTAATCCTGCCTGTAATAAGAAGAAAACCGCTGCTGCTCTGAGTAGTGAAGTAGGTGCCAAAGCTCAAATTCGGCTGCAGGTGCAGTGGGGTTCACATTTTCAGGGTAGTCAAGACTGTGAATTCACTGCTCTCCTTAAGGAAACAGAAAGGTGTAAGTGTCAGGTGTCCTGTTATGGACAGTGTCACCCATTTGACAAGAGGAATGGAAACATCCAGTTGTGAATTTATATATACATTTCTAGAAGGAATAAAAGAGAAACAATAGAGTTATAAAAATACAAGTTTTTGCTAAGACAAACAGGTCAGGACTGGTGGCAGGTCCTCTTTACCTCCATTGAAAACATTTTGGTTTGACTTTACATTAACCGCTTCCCAACTGCCGCTAAAAACAAGTCTTTAAAGATGGCGACCGCTCTGGAGCGAGCGTAATAGATGTCGAGTGCCTGCTGTTTAACACAGTAGACAACTGGGGCTAATGTCTACAACTGGTAATAATGTCGATAATAGACATTTAACCCCCCAGATGCCGTCCTCAAATGTGACTATGGCATCTGAGAGCTAAAGAAAAACTGGAAGGCCACAACGCCTTCCCCTTGCAGAAATCAAGGAAGGTGTTCCTTAGTAGTAATAAGCCTAAGCCTGTACAAGGGGGCAGGTGTATTCCAATGCACTGAAATATAAATAATTTTCTTTACAGTAATGGAATAAATCCCTTTACTGCACAGAAACTGTAGTCTGATGATTGCATGTAGTTAGGCCCTTAGGGACCTAAAAAAAAGTAGAAAAAAAGTTTTTAAAAACAAAAGAATATAAAAATTGAAATCACCCCAAATAAAGATCATAGGCATTTTCGCATCTGAAAACGGTTGCACTATAAAAAAAAATAAAAAATTGTATATGAGCACTGAAAATAAACCCCACAGAAGTGAATGGAGTGATGGCCGCACTTGCTCGGTGCGCCTCCTATTCATTTCAATGGGACTTCCGAGACTTTGTGGGCTCTGTTCTAAGTATAGGTGCAGGTCCCAGAGATGAGACCCACATCTATCAGACATTGGGGGCATATACTGGCGGCATGCCCCCAATGTCTAAGATGGGAATAACCCTTTAACTAACAAAAAAATATTAATTAGCCATTTTCTAGAAATGGGTAAATACTAAATGCTACTAGACAAAAACCCTTTTACATTCACAAGGTAAAAGTCTAAAAAAAAATACAACATTTATTTGCTATTCAGAAGACGGTGACGATGATAAAGGTGTGCAGTAGTAAATGAACTTCAGTCAATTAGGAGGCTCTTCAGTGAGCTGAACATTACTGGATGTGTCAGCGTATACCAATGGCACCTTCACTGCGTACTGTATGAAGGAACACTGCTGTCACTAAATCACTGTCACTGCGAATCACTGCTCCCACTGAGGAAGCAGACTGGCACAGAAAATATATGCAGCTAAAAATGGATAATTAACAAAACTCCCATGTTTCCAAAATGTTCTAGTCTTGTGGATTTGAACATCAAAGAGAAAACCGACCGCATGAGAAAAGCACTTAATGAGAACAGTTATAGTCTCATTCTTATCAAAGATCTTAATCATAATCTTTCCACCATCGCACTGTGCCGATCATTATTCACATAGGCAAAGCGCCATAATCAAGTAGCTTCTGTTATTACACCCTGTCCTAATGCATCCAGAAAATAGTCACACAAGAAATACTCATTATGAAGCCTTATGTCTGTACAAAAGAAAAATACAGACGGGCAAGGATTTCAATGACATGCAGTAATGTATCCTAATCAGCCCAATATTCAAGTTTTAGGATTACAAAACGTCTATTCTGTATATTCCCTGCATCAGAGGTTCTGAATATTTCACCCGGATTTACCTGAGAAATGCTAGGAGATGACCGAAATAGGAAATAGTATAGATCACTGCCATTAGATATTCTGCAGGTATTGGTATGCATTTCTTTTGCACCAATATTTTACAACTGCAGCCCTCAATGAACCCCAACATCTCATGTTCCCACCATCTCCAAACAGGTTTTCAGGGAGTAGCAACTTAAAGAGGATAGGTCACGAAACATATTCTAAATTTTTCAAACCAGCACCTGGACCTGAATATTTTTGTAATTTAATGTAATTCAAAATTTAGTATAGCGACTGAGCTATTTAATAAAATGTATCTGTATAGCGCCACCTGCTGTTTGTTCTTTTCCTTATTTTTTTGTCCATATCATGGAGCTGGTCGAACGCGCTCAGTTTAAATCTCCAACTGCCACAGGCATATGTTCTGTCACAGTTACAGGGTAAGAGTTGCAGCACAGGGGCAGAAGTGCAGATAGGGTCGGTATGTGTGACTGCACACCAATACCTGGAGAAGTACAGAAATCGCCCAGAAAGCTAGAAGCTGGAGAAATGACTATGTGAAAACATCAGTGTAAGACCTCATTCACATCTCTGACAACGTCCGTGATAAAGACGGTCAATGTATCATCCATGACAATGTCCGTGAATGGTCCGTGTGTCTGTTCTTTGCCATCCGCGTGTTCTTCATCCGTATTCCACGTGCACTGTTAGGCTGAAAAGGGATCTCCAGAGCACCTCCTCCAATGGGCACTGAATCCACTAACAGAACAAAGATGCCATCCGCGTTGTGTCACTGGTTTTCACAGACCCATAGACTACAATGGGCATGTTGGGTCCACATCACAGACCACAGTAGTGCACATCCAGGATGTGGGAATAAACACATTAAAAATCAATTGACAGCACACTTCTACAATTTACTGAAGTGTGAATGGGACTTAACACTAAAAAGTCAACAAAACCTAGAAGATATTGCTAGAAGACTACAGAACTCATATCCAGGTAGGCACAAATCAATGTATGAGTAGTCGTGGCAGAGCTGAACTATTGATTTGAACCTCTGGGCAAAAAATTATGTATGTGTGTATGCAACACATCCACACAGACCAAAACTGCCTTCACTTCATAGTATATGTTACAACAACTGCATGGACACAACCCGGGACAGGTTTGAAGTATCCCTGGCGTGCATGGGTGAAAAGTTAGGTTTTAAAGGTTGGTGGGAAGGTCTACGGGTTTATACTTTTGAAAAAAATTGCTTTTTTTTTTTAACTTGGCAATGTAAATTTTGTATGTTTATTACATTTGTGACCTTATAAAAAGAAGAAAAAAAATGCATGTAGAAACATTGTACAGATGGGTCGGTCTTGGGTTTTATATATTGCTTACCTATGATATAAAAACACTATACTTCCCACAACCCTATCCGCAACTCTAGTCCAAACACAATTATCCTACATAACAGGGAGGATATGGTGAAGACACATTTTTACCTTATTTAAGGGTTTGTTTCATTTGATTTGCAGTCTGTATTTTCTTCACACTCTAAAAACCTAATAATTCAATAAAATGACGCCGGGGAATTGTTGCTGCTAAAGAACTTTGCTTTCATTCTAACAAACACAACACAAATAACGTGAGATTGCTTGGACTTTAGATACTACAAGAAATGATTACCTCGGTTACTAATGAGCCGTGAGAAACACAAAATCGGTATCATGCACGCGGCTTCATAGCTGCTGCTCCTAAAAACCATCACAATCTGTTAACGGAATACATTAAACACCTAATTTAATTACATCCGCAGGACTAGAAGAACCTACTGAGAGCACTTTGTATGATTACAGACACAAGTGAAAGGGACAGACCTATTGATTCGAACAGCTCCTCATTGCTGATGGATGCCGCCTTTAATACATATTTTTAGTTGCAGCAAAAATCCTCTATGAGGGAGCTAAAAAGTGTTCAGCAATTTTTAAGCAATAAGGATCAGGAGGAAGTCATTTTCTTTCAGGTTTCTTCTGGAGGCAAAATCTCTGAGCTTTGTTAATTTTTGAACTAGTCCCAATTCTCACTTTCTTAACACATCTGAAGCCTGAGATACAAGAAAGCAGAAAAACACAAGTGGCGACCAGCTAGCAACAACCCTACTGTACTGTAACACTAGATAATGAAGGGATAGTAGGTGGCAGACAGCTATCGCCTTTTAGTTTTGCTGTGCAGCTAATTTTACAAACTGGCAAGCACGTAAAGTGAGGTTACACTCACTCCAAACATCGGCAAGAACTGGGATGACACTTTCTATCATGCATCCAATAAGTAATTTAATAACAAGGGCTCCGGGTCTACCTTGTATATGTAATCCATTAGGGTCTATCTGACAAAAGTAGATTATGTCACGATGCAAAACCATGTAGTATTCAGCAATCATTCGCAAGAGCCAGGAGGAATAAGGAAATGGGCACAGTCCAAAAACGCACCAGTGGCTGATTGTGGATGAAAAATTGGAAAAACCTTTAGACCGTCTAGCCGAAGTTTACCTATTATCTAGCTTACTTTACGCCAGAATAATGTCCTTTTTGGCACACATTGCCGCATATTTGCGCACACTCACTTTCTCTAAAGGTCCTTTTTTAAGGACCAATGTGTCAGGAAATTATCGGGAACAAACTAAACATTCCCAATAATTGCCTGACTGTACCCAGGGTGCGCCCCTACAGAGAATCCTAGAGAGGTCACCAGCGATTGCAGGTCTCCATAGAGAATTAGTGTTCCTGGGCAGCAGGTTGCTGTTAAGTCAGCATGACCTACTGCACAAGAATGAGGATTTTTTTTTTTGTGCCAGCTCAAAGACATGATCACCTGATGATCGAGTGTTTGCTTGTTTATTGGGTGATCGGTGCCACCTTTTATGCAGGCCATTTATCGGGAACAAGTATATATACACTCATCCCTGATAACCAGCCTGATTATCGGTTCGTCTAAAAGAACCTTAAGCTTTGCACCACATTTATTGCTTTACACGCTTTTTTTTCTCGTTTGACAAGGTGCAAATGAGCAAAAAAAGCGTGTAAAGCAATAAATGTGGTGCAAAGCATTACACCGTTTTTTGGGTAAAAATTAGGTCAGAATTCAGGCTCATTTTGGCAAGTACCGCAAATCTGTTCCACTCTCAAGAATCACCTGTCAACACATCTCTGTTTACTGTCTTTGCCCTCTTTTCAGGGACCTTTCTATTTGGCACAAACAAAACCAAAGATGGCCATACACAATGAGATGTTACTGAGGTAAAAGGTCAGTGAGATATCCCCCTTTCCACTCACCTACCCCAATAAGCTTCTGACCCACAAGCCCAGTGGCTTATGATCCTTCCCTAAAGAACTGATTAAGATCAATTTAGTCCTTATGCACTTGACCGTAGTTTTGGTCCATGCGTGACCCTCATTTTCACATGCGGACCTATTCATTTGTATGGATTCGCGAGAAATGCAGACAGCACATGGATGTCACACTTAAGCTGTCCACATTTGTGTGGCTGTTCTGCAAATAATAAGAGCGTGTCCTATTCTTGTTCACTTTGCCGACAAGAATAGACATTCCTACTAATGTGAGGAGAAAATTGAGGAATGCACAGCAGGAATCTGGATTTTGCAAATTTGCAGTTTGTGGACCGCAAAATGGATATGGTCATGAGCATGATGCCTTACATTCACACAAAAATAATCATAATCTAGCTGCTTAATTATTCTAAGATTATGTTACATGCATCATAATACCAGCAGCGCCATATCCCGGTCAGCATGACCCAGCCTGGAGGGATAATCATAGATTATGGTTGGAGCCAATTTCTAAACAGCCCACACATTGGTGAAGAGTGCTGTTTTATTGTAGGGAGAACTCATTTTCAAAAGAGCATATACTATTAAAGGACTACCTTTATCGGATATAAGGATAAGTTATAATATACTGAAATGTGCAAATATTAAAAAGCAAAAAATGAGTAGGAATCATTATAAAATATAACTAGAATGATGTGTTTAATAATGAGTTTGGCTACTTTCATATCTGCATTGTGCTGTCCAGTCTCAAAACTGCAGCACAACGCTTCCGTTTTCTCCCCTTTCACTGTCAACAGGGACAACACTGAACAAACCGTAGCAAAGCGTATATTGCGTTCCCATGCCGGACACAAAATTGCTGCAGTGCGCCATGGGACACTGAAGAAGCCGGATCCGACACCAAAAACTATGTAAGGCAATGGTGCCGGGATGCGTTTTTTTCGGACCCGAAACTTACAATGGTTTTAGTGCCGGTTTCTTCATTTTTGATATAATACAACCTGATCCATTCTGAACCGATGCAGTCGGTTGAATTATTATAACAGAAGCATTTTGCTGTGGTTTTGAGATCCCATGCCGGACAGCAAAAGTGTAGATGTGAAAGTAGTCTTAGGCTACTTTCACACTAGCGTTGTTTTAATCCGGTGTTCAATTCCGACAGCGGAACTGCCCGCTGGATCCGGAAAAACGTGTGAAAACGGATTACATTTGAATCCTGATCAGGATTTTGATCACAATGAAAAAATGCATTGGAAAAAACAGATCCGCCATTTATGGACTAACTTTTTTTTCACATTTTTCGGGTTTAACATGCAAAAGCCGGATCCGTTTTGACTGAACACACAGTGCCAGATCCGGCGTTAATGCAAGTCAATGGGAAAAAGGCCTGATCCGGCGTTCAGTCAAAGTGTTCAGGCTTTTTGGCCGGAGGTAAAAATACTGCATGCTACGTTTTTCTGAAAAGCCTGATCAGTCAAAAAGACTGAACTGAAGACATCCTGATGCATCCTGAAGGACTGACTCTCCATTCAGAATGCATGGGGATAAAACCGATCAGTTCTTTTCCGGATTTGAGCCCCTAGGACGGAACTCAGCGCCGGAAAAGAAAAACGCTAGTGTGAAAGTACCCTTATATAGTGCTGATATATGAAAGCTAGTCCAATAGAACCATGCAAGTGTCAGCCATAGGAACCGTTCCAGATATCGCTTTCACGGCCCAGCCTGAATTAGAAGGATGAAAGCAGGAATCTAATTGGTTGCTATGGAAAATGTCTAAATTTTTCCTTTATACTGGTTTTCATCAATAAGCCCCTGCGCGCTATCCCATAATGGCAAATCTCCAAATGCAGTGTGACACCCTTAATGAGATGCTTGAGGAACAGGATGAAGTGTTAGGTTGCTGTGAATATCTGAGTGGAAAGTGAACCATAAAGAAGGGGGGAAGGGGGGGGGGGGGGGGGATATGCTGGGACGAGCTTTGCTGCCAAGGTATAAATGATCTGATGTAATAGTGACAGCCACAACACTGTCTGCTGGAGAAGACTAATCAACTACTGTAGCATAATGCAATGAAGCATCGGGCAGCAAATTAACTGATGGCAGCAGACGGGCAATCAATATCCCTAGCAGGGACAAAACCTGCTACAAGAGTCAGCAGCTCATGTTACAAGTAGCTGGAGAATTGGACCATTTTGTGATTACTTATGAGCAGTTATACAAGCAAATTTAGGTGCCATAGTGCCAAAATGAAAAAAGCCTCACCTGTCGGCAGCCCCACTGTTCTCGTGCCACTGACCTGATCCCGGGCATGTAAAGAGGGTGTGGTCTGAGAAAAAGGTGGCATGTCTCTATCCCCAAAAAATGCCTAAATATTTGCAAATATGCAATAGGATCCACCAGGTGATATTGGTTTCCACCAGTTTTGTGGTTTCCGTTATAGTCAGAAGCCACGACCCAAACAATATGAAACCTACATTCACATATAAAAATCTAAAAAATTAATAAATAAGAAAAAACCCAACAGAGCTACAGACTAGAGGTGATTCACATACAGGTCAGACCAAAATCATTTTGTCAGGGTCTACCGTTAAACATGTGGATACACTCTATGGGATCACTGTAGGTCGTATTAATGAAACAATATTTCAGTGGCATACTAAGGTCATTATGGCAAACTTAAAGCAGTCTTACTCTTCGCCGAAGCCTATCCCTTTCTTCACGGATGGCGTTCATAGTAGACTTGGTCCTATTGAGATCTTCCTCTTTGCTGCACAGCATGGCGGTGAGACTTTCGTTTTCTTCCCGCAGACCAGCCAGCTCTTTTTCCCATCGTGACCTTTCTTCTGCCAAATTAGGGTATAATTCCCGACCCAGGACACCCTCTATTTCTTCCACAGTCTGTCAAAACAAGGAACAGTACCAGGAGCTGACTTACTGCAGGTTTTAGACTGAGAGGCGCAGATTATGTGTGTGTCTCAGATTGATGAATGGACACATTTGGTGGACCAGTGAGGCAGATAAAGAATGTTACCTTAATGGCCAGGTCACAGTGTTCACTGGCTGTTGTCAGCTGCTCGATGTGTCTATCAACTTCTGCCACAGACAAATTGCAGCTACTCTTTTTTCTCCCGCAGACGACATTTTCTAGACCTGTCAGGACCCTCTGCAGCTCGGAGTTCAGGTCACTGCAGTTATCTACATTGAATTAAAAAAAGACATGAGAAAACACAAAGGCCAACAAAGACACTAACACTGAATTGCATTTTAAAGGGAATTTGGCAGCACTTTTGACAATGCTAAACTACTGACAGCACTAGATAGCGGCTGTATAGAGCAGGCTAAAAAGACTTCCTGTGGAGCTTTCATTATCAGGAGTAGTGTGAATTTAAAGGGCATCTGTCAGCAGATTTGTACCTATGAAACTGGCTGACCTATTACATGTGCACTTGGCAGCTGAAGGCATCTGTGTTGGTTCCATGTTCATATGTGCCCGCATTGCTGAGAAAAAGGATGTTTTAATATATGCAAATGAGCCTCTAGGAGCAACGAGGGCGTTACCATTACACAGAGAGGCTCTGCTCTCTCTGCACTTTGAATGACATGGCCAGATATGAGGACATTTCCACTGCCTGGTCCTGTCAAAGTGAAGAGGGCGGCAGTTGCAGAGAGCAGAGCCTCTAGGTGTAATGGTAACATCCCTGTTGCTCCTAGAGGCTCATTTACATATATTAAAACCTTTTTATTTCTCAGCAATGCGGGCACATATGAACATGGGACCAACACAGATGTCTTCAGCTGCCAAGTGCACATGTAACAGGTCAGTCAGTTTTTTTAATGCCAGATTCTGCACCTGCAAGGCAATGAAGGCAGAGCTTCACTGAAGAGCTGCTTCACAACCAGGAGACCACTACAGCTATCACTCCACTTCACAGTTTAGCTCCGCCTCCAGTGCACTTGCAGGAGCAGAATCTGGCAGAATAAAAGTTCATATTCACACTATTCTTGATGACAAAAGCTCCACAAAAGGGTTGTTTGTCCTGCTCTCCCCAGTACCTAGAGATGAGGACAGGCTGTCTCACCTCTTCAGTCTGCCAATGTGGTGGGTAGAAACCTTCAATCTGACTGACAATACAGGGAAGTGGTGATGCAATGTCACTACACCACTTGCCTGTAAGTGATGCTGCTCACTTTTCATTAGCAGCATCAGCTCTGCCGGATGTTTTACAGATCGAACTCTACATTCCTCTGCTGAACAGCTCCAGGGCTTTTTTCGCATATTTAGGAACTGTCCCATTGAAAGGTATGGAGACGCAGAGTGGTGGTTGGACCGAGAGCTATTACACATGTGCAAATATGTGTACTAAGGCCTCTCTCACACGAGCAAGTTTTCAGTCCGGATGTGATGCATGTAGCTAATGCATAGCATCCGAACTGAATCCTGACCCATTCATTTCAATGGGTCTGCGTAACAGTGTTTTTCACACATCATCTCTGCGTTCATAAAAAAAAAAAAGATAAAAAAAACTGAATGTTCTATATTCCGCTTTTTTTTACACAGCCATTACTCCATAGAAGTAAATGGGTCATGTGTGAAAAATGGAATGCGTCTGAAAGCAAAGTGTTTTTCACTGATGGTAGCAAGGAGATGTACGGTAGATTGTTATTTCTCAGTTTTTCTTTAGAAGCGTAAAAAACGAATTCAACAAAACTAATTCAACTTGTGTGCAAAACCATCAGTTTTTATCTGAACAGATCCTGACACAATCCGTATCACTCGTGTGAAATAAGCTTAGTGTAACTTGGACAACCAGAGTCAGACATGAAGAGTGTACACTGCGCATGTGCAACTACTGGTGGATCTCAGAGGTAGCCGTAAGCCTGACAACGAGCAGTGAATGGATTATAGTACATGTCCTATCCATATTGTGGATGAGAACAGCCCTTTCTCTTGATGGGAAAAATACAGAATGCACAGACATAGCCGTGTGCATGAGGTCTAAACCTGCTCGAAGCAGAAGCGTTCCTATTCCACAGTCTGACCACCACCATGAACTGAAATTGCCCACTGCTCTACAGCCTGCAGCAGTGTATGCTCTGCCTATGGGAAGTGAGGCACAAAAAAATCAGAAACCAGCTATATCCTATTATTAGGCTGCATGAAAGCTAAGAATGTGATTTCCCCATAGTTTTCATTTTAAATCATTTTAGAATGGAAATACATACATACATACATACAAGGGCCTAATAGATTTTGAGTTGCAGATTGCAAGCAACTTACTCCGTTGACTTTAATGTAAGTCGTATGCAACATGTCACTCGCATGTTACTTTTCTGTGTCTTTACAGCCAAATCACAACTCTACAATATTTTTTTTGTTGACCAACACATCGCATCACCGTATAGACCCAACCGCAATCCACTCTTTTTTAGTTTCATTACTTATAATAAGTGTGTGCTTCTGACAACTGAAGCTTGCATAAAGAAAGATGACTAACATGTAAACCCATTTCCAGGTCCGCGGAAGCAAGTGTCACAGAGAGAAGTCACATACTGCCACAAGGTAGAAACTATACTGTAATAAATATGTTCACATCTGCCATGTGTTCTACCACCTCAGGTTTTTTTTTAAATTAAAGAAAAGTATGTGCCCCGCAGTAATGTCAATTCCTCTGTAAGGGTGGTGGCAAATACAACTATTTGTGGCAGTTCTTGATGCAGTTTTTTGAGCAAAAGCCAGAAGTGGATCCAGCAGGAAGTCCTTCCTTCATATTTTTCTTTCCCTTCAAAATCACTTCTGGTTTTGGCTCAAAAAAAAAACCTGCATCAAAAACTGACAAAAAAAAGCTGTATGGGGGAAAGCATTGGTAAAAAAAAAAACAACCAACCAAATAAAACGTGGTTAAAAGCCGCCAACACATATTACACTTTTCTGCAAGTTAGTAGTGGGAGTAAGAACAAGAAGACATTTTCTATGAGAGTGCCGGCGATGTGTGGTCTGCAAAGTGCGGAACGCAAATTGCCAGTGTCCGTGTTTTGCGGATCCGCAAAACACATACGGACGTGTGAATGGCCCCTTTTAAAAAATATATAAAAAGTTTATATCCTCAGATCTTTCAGGAATAATATTAGAGTAATTGCAGATGCACGTGTCCAGTGCAGGAAAAACGCTCTGTGTGGGAAGGTGATTTCCCGTTTACAGACACTGCTCCTTTCACAGGATCGCATGTCATTATAATGATTTATAACACTGTATCTCTGTCTGGCCGTGCATCTACAAAATTATAGTGATGGCATTATGTCAATACAATTCAGAGGATGCAAGGACAAGTATAGACATACATACAGCATTATAAATCATTATAATGCCATGCCGTCCTGTAAAAGTAAAAGGTGTCCATAACGGGAAATCATGCTCCCACATGGAGCTTGTTATCCGCACTGGACAAGCTCTGAAATTACCCTTAGAATAGCGCCATCTGATGTTTCTGTCAAACAGCCTTTCTGTGTCCACCTCAGTAAATGTACCAAGGTGAACACCCATGCTCAGCCTTGCTTCTCTCTCTGCCCCTTCAGGTGTGTGGAAGGAACCTTGGGGTGGTCATGATGATTTTTACTCTGAAGATTGCCATGATTGCCTGGAATTGATTAAACAAGAGACTGAGCCTCTCCCGAATGTGACAGAAACAATGTTGGACAAACCTGATCTCAATCTGTGGATGGATCTCGATACGCAGATGATCAAGGCAGATATCACGCTGGATATGCGGTCACTTCCTTACATT
Source organism: Bufo bufo (assembly GCF_905171765.1). Taxonomy (NCBI): domain Eukaryota; kingdom Metazoa; phylum Chordata; class Amphibia; order Anura; family Bufonidae; genus Bufo; species Bufo bufo. The sequence goes on along the minus strand of NC_053390.1, from coordinate 165,655,328 downwards.
ATGTGTTACAAGCGCATCCTCTTTCTCCTGACAAGTCTGCCCAAGAGGCAGAACTGATAGCCCTCACTAAGTCCTGCAAGATGGCTAAGGGAAAGACTGCCAACATATACACTCTAGGTACGCCTTTGGAGTAGTTCATGACTTCGGCCCCATCTGGAGGAGCCGCAATTTTATCACGGCAAGTGGAACTCCTGTGAAACATGCTGAAGCTGTGCAAGCGCTAATGGAGGCTCTGACACTCCCTAAGCAGGTGGCTATACTCAAGGCACACTCAAAAGCAGATACTCCAGAAACTCAAGGAAACGCCAGGGCTGATAAAGTGGCAAAGGAGGCTGCAATGAGGAAAAGGGAGGGAGGGGGGGGGGGGGGGGGGGGGGAGATGATGATAGCCAAGACACCATCAAAGGTCGCAAGGAACGAGGCAGGTATACCACGTGGATTCCCTCTCACCAAGGAAACACTGGAAGATATGCAGGAAGCGGCATCAGAAGAGGAGAAAGAACTGTGGTCCGAAAAATGAGGAGACCCTGATGAAGACAGGATTTGGAGGAAAGAGCATCTCCTATGTTTGCCTTGAAGTCTCTACCCTGCGGTAGTCTCCTGGGCCCATGGGACTACACACTAGGGGAAAACTACGATGAACAACCTCATCTCTTCTAAATGGCTTGCTCCAGCCATCTCTACGTTCACCGCTCGGTATTTAAATAGCTGCATGATCTGTGCCAGATGCAACCCAGGGAAATTGGAAAAAGTCCCTGTCAAGTGTTTACCAAAACCTCTCTACCTGTTTCAAAGGATTCAGATTGACCACATACAGATGACCCCTTCGCAGGGATTCCAGTATGCTCTGGTGGTCATAGACATGTTCTCTGGATGGCCTGAAGCCTACCCCGTGAAGAATCAGACAGCGAAGACAACAGTGAAGAAGCTGTTGAATGAAATTGTCTGTAGATTTGGGGTACCTGAAGTAATAGAGAGTGATCAAGGAACTGCCTTCACAGCGGATGTGGCTCAGGAGATATGGGCCGCACTGGGGACTCACTTTGCCTTCCATACCCTGTAAAGACCACAAAGCAGCGGCAAAGTGGAAAGAATGAACGGCACGTTGAAGCTAAAAATGCTGAAAATGGCACAAGAGACTGGAAGACCATGGCCAGAGACTTTTCCAATTGCCCTGTTCAGTGTCAGACATACCCCTAGGGGAAAAGAGAAGCTTTCCCCTTTTGATATTCTGTTTGGGAGTGCCCCCAAGTTAGGACAGTATTTTCCCCAAGAACTTGTTTTGCAACATGATTGCTTGTCTGCTTATGTAGCTGCTCTGTGTAAACATCTGACTGACCTACATTTTCAAGTCTTTTCTTCACTTCCAGATCCCATCCAGATTCCTGGAAGTCATACCCTTCAACCAGGAGATTGGGTTCTGGTGAAAAGGCATGTCAGAAAGACTCTGGAGCCCAGATTTGATGGTCCATTCCAGGTCCTGCTAACTACTCCCACTTCAGTGAAACTCGAGGGGAAGAAGACCTGGACACACACCTCCCACTGCAAGAAGGTTCCAGCCCCCCATAGAGAGGCCTGCTGAGAATGATATCCTTTTTGGTTTTCCTCTTGGGAGGGGGTGTGGGTCTTGTGGGAGCATCTACAGCCCAATGCTCAAACTGGGCCTCAGACGCCTCAAGGGGTACATGGGTCTTCTGGGTAAATTTTACAGAGCCAATACAAGCATTTGAATTTGACTTCTGTGATGTTGCCAATTGCAGATGTCATGACAGTCGGATGTTTGATTTTGCTTCACTGCAATATTATGTATGTGTTACCAGGACCAATAATGAGTATTGTGCAGCCTGGTCAGATATGCTTACCAATACGGGAATCAGCTGGGGATACAAACCAGTTGAGGGGATGCAAAGGAAAGATAAAAGGGGAAAACCTCTTGTAACGAGAATGCATTTAAGTAGCAAAAATATGGGGAAAAACCCAGGTCAAAACATGTCAAAAATATCCCACGGACAAAGGGGGGCCCCTGGGTTGTCATCCCCCGATATTGACAATAGAATACCCCCAACCAACCGACTTGGGAATGTATGTCTTGAGAAAGTATCCATCTGATAAATATGGGCCATGGGGGACAGTTCTACTTTAAGGACATCACAAACAGGCCTGTCCCAAATCCTACCCCCAGTTCACTCCCAGCACAAGAGCTCAACCCCTTGTTACCGGGTAAAGTAGCTAGGCCCTCTTCACGGTAGAGGAGACACTGGCAGTGGAAACAGGATTTAATGACTGTAATTTTGGTTGGAATGGATGAAGTACACAGCATCTCAGGTAAACAAATCTGGGTGTATCACATGTGCCACAGCTAGACCACATTTAGGAACGGTGCCCCTCCACCTAAATCCCAGTCAATATTCATGTTTTACCAGCATGTATGTGAATCAGACTGCCAATGAGCCTGAATGCAAGATTTGGGAAGACAAATTCCCAATCTTGAGGGAAACCCCTGAGCTTGGAGGAGGGATAACCACATACAAAGGGAATTACACCTGCTTTGAAGTAGAGGTCAAAAAAGGGAAGAACATGGGCAGGTTTCCTGAAGGATATTGTGGAACTGTAGTGAATACCACTGGGTAAACCTACCAAAGCCATTTGATGAACCAGACTCAAGCATTGGGAGATGTGAAATGGTTGTGTGCAGATATGAAACTGAGGACAAAGTTGGCAATTGTCTGGCATGGGCAATGTGCCCTAGCGTTGATGCCTTTCCATGTATTCAATTCTCTTGACTGGGAGAAAACTGTAGAAAAATTAAGAAATCCTGAATTAGAACATAATTACACCCCAGGAGAGGCAGTGGTAAGGAGGAAGCTGGATACAAACCCCGGAGGCAGCCTCGATTCTCATGTATACATAGACGCCATAGGAGTGACCAGGGGGGTCCCAGATGAATTCAAAGCCAGACAAGTGGCAGTCAAAGCCAAGTCAAGTGGCAGCAGGGTTTGAGTCTCTAATCCCTATAGTTACTATAAACAAAAATGTGGACTGGATCAACTGCATCTATTGTAAATCAGCAGAGATTTGTGAATTATACCAGGGATGCCTTAAAGCAGGCATCCTCAAACTGTGGCCCTCCAGCTGTTGTAAAACTACAACTCCCACAATGCCCTGCTGTAGGCTGATATCTGTAGGCTGATCGGACATGCTGGGAGTTATAGTTTTGCAACAGCTGAAGGGCCGCAGTTTGAGGATGCCTGCCTTAAAGGGTATAATAGATTAGATGGGGCCCACTAGTGTCATGGCATTCCAAAATAGAATGGCCCTGAATATACTATTAGCAGAAAAAGGGTGTGTGTGAAAAATTATTGGTAAGACCTGCTGACTGTAATCCCCGATAATTTAGGACTAAATGGCCAGGTTATGAATGCCCTAAAGAATTAAAGAAAAATTCTGGGGTAGACAATTCATGGGAGAATTGGTTTGAAAAATGGATTAAAAATTGGAAACAGACCTTGTTACAAATTGGAATGATCATAGTCATTGTCTTATTGATACTTAAAGTAATTGTCTGTTGTGTCATAGAAACATAGAATGTGTCGGCAGATAAGAACCATTTGGCCCATCTAGTCTGCCCAATATACTGAGTACTATGGATAGCCCTTGGCCCTATCTTATATGAAGGATGGCCTTATGCCTATCCCATGCATGCTTAAACTCCTTCACTGTATTTGCAGCTACCACTTCTGCAGGAAGGCTATTCCATGCATCCACTACTCTCTCAGTAAAGTAATACTTCCTGATATTACTTTTAAACCTTTGCCCCTCTAATTTAAAACTATGTCCTCTTGTAGCAGTTTTTCTTCTTTTTAAATATTCTCTCTTTTACCTTGTTGATTCCCTTTATGTATTTAACAGTTTCGATCACATCCCCTCTGTCCTGCCTTTCTTCCAAGCTATACATGTTAAGGTCCTTTAATCTTTCCTGGTAAGTTTTATCCTGCAATCCATGTACCAGTTTAGTAGCTCTTCTCTGAACTCTCTCCAAAGTATCAATATCCTTCTGGAGATATGGTCTCCAGTACTGAGCACAATACTCCAAATGAGGTCTCACTAGTGCTCTGTAGAGCAGCATGAGCACCTCCCTCTTTCTACTGGTAATTCCTCTCCCTATACACCCAAGCATTCTGCTAGCATTTCCTGCTGCTCTATGACATTGTCTGCCTACCTTTAAGTCATCCCCTACATTAGGAGGCTTCGGCTCAAAGGCGTAGCTGATGCTACCCCGGAGATGATCATGAGAGAGCTGGATGAGGATGAGAGACAAGGTCCACTTCATTCTGTTAGTCCCCCCCTTACAGTACCACCTGGAGAGAAGATCTACTATAGGGACAGACATCTGACTTATCTATATCTAAGTCCCGTGTCATGGGAGGCTATCCACAAGGGATAGGTTGTCATGGAAGCAGGTGAAAAGGAGAGTCAATACATAGAGAAAGATGTGCTAGGCTTGTTAGGGACAGAAATAGATCCAAGGGGGGACTGATGGAGATGTGGATATCATTATTAATCCTGCAAGATGGCTCCCATATACTCCAGCTCTCAGACGACTCCTCATCTTTTCCAAAATCAGGAAGGTTCCATCCTACTGAAGAGAACCCGCCTCCTTGATGTGTCATATGTGATGTATGCTGTGCTGCTGTTAGTGAAGACTCCATTGCAAGATGGCGCCTGCTATTAGATATTTACATAGTTCACATACTAAAGTTAGTAAAACAATGCACAATGTGCAGATGCTAAGTGTTATCTCTTTTCTTATTATTATATTCTCGCCAATGAAACAATGCCACGAGCCTCAGGGGGGATGCCCCTTCTGATGTCCTTATAAACTGCTTCACTTCAGTGTTATTTCTTCTGTGCACGTAAAAACATTGGAGTACTACTAATTTGGAGCAGTAGAGCAAACGTGATTGGCCCTGATTGGGGCATCTTCAACAGTGGTGAGTCGGCTTCTTCTGAAGGGTCCATTCACACGTCCGTAGTGTATTGCGGATCCGCAATACACCCGGCCGGCACCCCCATAGAACTGCCTATTTTTGAACGCAATTGTGGACAAGAATAGAACATGTTCTATTTTTTTAGGGAGCCACGGACCGGAAGATCGGGGCCGCGCTTCGGAAATGCAGATGTGGACAGAACACTGTGTGCTGTCTGCATCTCAACGTTGCGGAACGGATCCGGACCCATTCTACGGACGTGTAAATGGACCCCAATTGTGCTAATTTAGGATCTTCTCTAAGAAGCAGAGAAGACGATGCAAGCTTCAGAAGCACATGGCTCACTAGAACAGGAATCTGTCCACATACCTGAAGGAGCAGAGAGAGAAGCAAGACTGAGCATGTGTGTTCACCGTGGAACATTTACTGATGTGGAAACAGAAAAGAAGCTCAATATAAAATGCAGGTGCTATACAAACATTTAGGGAATGTAAGCAATTTTTAATAAGTATAAACTAAAATGATAAAATCTTTAAAAATACATCTGGATGCACACAAAAAAATAATAATTTATGATCCTCAAGGGAGCGAACATCAGCATTTTATTTTTGGGTGGGGGGAAAAGTTGGCCAACTGTTTTAGGCATGATGAAGTGATTAAAGTTGGAAGATTCCCTCTCTTGTTTTTGTTTTTTTTAAGTTACACACTGTAGGGAATAGAGCTGGGCCGTTTTGTTTATAAAAGGCATGGGCATATCTATCAGGGTAGGAGACAGCGGGTGCTATGGGGACCATTAAGTAAGGGGGCTATCTCCACCCAAAAGGTGCAGTTAGGGGTGAAATGTATGAAAAGTGGCATAGAAACCGGAATGGGTCCTTATTCTAAATTGTACCTCAATTCTCATGTTTGCCCTGTGTGTGTGCTGTGACATCACGGTGTTAATGATCTCTGCAATGTGACATCATTGTGCACATTATCTCAGTACTGTGACATCACTGTGCACATTATTTGTGTACTGTGTCACAGTACTGTGACATCACTGCATGCATTTTCCCACTATTATTACATGCATTATTTCACTACAATTACATCTGTGTATATTATCCCACTATTACTACATCATAATTCCCGCAAATGACTGTGTGCATCAGCCTTGTGCATTAGGAACACCAATCATAAGCTTTTCTGAACATGTTGCTGAAAGACGTCATGATGGAGTAAAGCCCCATGGCTATTTGTTATGTCCTGATAAAAAGGTCTCGCTTAACAAGTATACAGGTCTTCCCAATGGCATCACAAATCAGAACATCAATGTGTTTTTCTTCAGTGTCCTCCTGCCGAATCCCAAAAGCTTTTTCTTTGGTATTTCACAGAATGGCTTTATTAGACGTCTCTCTTAGGAGGCCATTTGCTACTTACTAGATCTTCAGCCAATGCCTGACTTTCACATAACAGGTAGAGGTCTTACTTTGAAAGGGATGATTGAGGATGCTGATTGCGTTCAGTTATCCCAGAAGGACTCCTACATACTGATTTATTATGCCAAACTCCACGTTGTGCTCTGTAGCCGCAAAGACGACTCAATTCTGGAAGTATTATTCTTGGTTGGAACAAATGTAATGAATAAAAGTAAATAACACAATTGCAATTGCACAAAGGCAAGCAGGATCAGCAAAAAGAAAAGGCAGAAGACCAAAAAACTAAATTACCAATCAATGGCAGCCCTAAGAAATACTTTCTGAAATATTTGACATTTAAAGGAAATGGTGTCTTTTTCATAAAATTTTTAAAGGGAGTCTTTCAGCTCTGAAACACCCCCCACCCCCACTCGAGAATAAGCGGTGATACATAGTCCGGTTATGTAGTTTTTATCTTCATACTCACTTGCATTCTGACACTGTGCTCCTACAAATCAGCAGTAGAATACATTGAAAGGACTCCCGTTCTTAATGGAGAGGACTCAAAGAGGGGTCATCGCAATGCATTTTACTGCTGGTTTATGAGAGCGCAGTGTCTGAATGCCAGTGAGTATGAAGATAAAATTACAGAACCGGACTGAGTATCACGTACACTATCCACTGCTTACTCTAGTTTGGAGGGTGTTTTAGAACCGTCAGATTCCCTTTAAGTGAATTATCAAGCAAGAAAGGAAACCCTGATCATAGATATCCCTCAATCATACTGGAAATAGCAAGCTGGAAAGGAGACAGTAAGGCTACTTTCACACTAGCGTTTTTCTTTTCCGGCGCCGAGTTCCGTCCTAGGGGCTCAAATCCGGAAAAGAACTGATCAGTTTTATCCCCATGCATTCTGAATGGAGAGCAATCTGTTCAGGATGCATCCAGTTCAGTCTTTTTTACTGATCAGGCTTTTCAGAAAACCGTAGAATGTTGTATTTTTACCTCCAGCCAAAAATCCGGAACACTTTGACTGAACGCCGGATCCGGCATTTTTCCCATTGACTTGCATTAATGCCGTATCCGGCGCTGTGTGTTCCGTCAAACCGGATCCGGCTTTTGCATATTAAACCTGAATTTTTTTTTAAAAAAAAGTCCATAAATGGCGGATCAGTTTATTCCAATGCATTTTTTCATTGTGATCAGAATCCTGATCAGGATTCAAATGTAATCCGTTTTCACACGTTTTTCCGGATCCGGCGGGCAGTTTCGGCGACGGAATTGCCCGTTGGATTCAAACAACGCTAGTGTGAAAGTACCCTAAAGCGTGTAATGTATTATATACAATATAATTTAAAGGGGTTGTCCGATTATAACAACTTATCACCTATTTACAGCATAAAAGAGATATGTGCTTGAATGCTAGGAGTCCATACATTGGGCCCCTGCTGATCACAGTAACAAGGGTCCCGGGACCTCTATTTGAATGGAGGAACTGTCATGCATTGTAGCTCCATTCATTCTCTATGGGACTGCCAGAAATAGCAGCGCACAGTGCTCGGCTATCTCCAGCTGTCCCACAGAGAATGAGCGAGTGACCATACGAAGCAGACTAGATATAAGTAATAAATACATATCACCGCTGTTTATTGAGATCAACAGACATCTTTAAAACTGGGCTGTCATTTTAATTAACATTTCTCCTCTAATATTTGGACGGAAATTAAATACATATTGATTTCATTCTCAACCCAATGAATATCATTTGATGTCCTATGTCACTGCTATAGAAGTAGATTCCGCACACAGTTTATGACCTAGAAAGAACAAAAGGTAATAAAGCTCTAAGAAAATTCCCATTGCGGACATGCTGTCCATGAGAGCATGCCGAGTTGTTAAACTGACCTTGAAGTGCAAACGTTAGAATTTACTACAGTACAAGGATTCGCCCAAATTTCGCCTCTAGGGAGGAGGGGTGGCACTCGAAATCAGCCAGTTTAGAGGATATCGCTTTGACTGTGGAATATTTTCCCTGCCTTTTTAATAAATCAACGTATATTTAAAGTTTCAGAGTAATTACCTGCCATTTGGCATTGCACTTTACATCACAAGAAGCCATAACAGAGTAAAACGGTGACATGGATTAACGATGCATGTACAGACCTATAAACAGCATTAGACCGTAAAGATTTATTTCTCATCTGGAAAGCGTGAAATGTTAAAGAAGCAAGAGGCAAACTCATTCACAATCTTTCTGGGTAATAAATGTGCTGTTTGGGCAGGGTAAGTGCTAAGAGTTCAGGGGAATATACTGAGCAGCTGCTTTACCTCGAGTTCCCTCAACACCCTTCGGCGTAGCGGTATAGTTTTTCCATATGGGACCATAAAACAACGAGGAGTATTGTCAGGAATCAGAAATTAGGACTGAGACCTGATGCAAAGGCACTACAATCAAGTTGGTAGCACATATTAGCAGCCTATAAGTGAATATTGTCTGGTTTTTTTCTTTTTAAAACATTCTCCTTCCTCTCCTGGCTCTATAACTTCCTCCACTGTTTGGATTTTCAGCACGGCAAACAGCCTCGCTTTATTTCCTCACTCAGACCAGGAAGAGAGACGAGTGACTCTAAGGCATCTTTTACTTACTGTGGTGCTTCACAACCCTTTAAAATTGATTGACAGGGCCAGGCAGTGGCAAAGAAGTGATGGAAGGGCTGGCCAAAGAAATGCGGGGAGCTTGGGTGTAACAAGAGCTCATTGCACTAAAGGCCTAATTTGCATATTGAAAAGTATCATAACTTGGGAACAGAGCCTCAGATCAACAAAACAAAACTGAGTTTTAACCACAGCTATGTGTCTATGCAGACAGTTGGATAAGGAGGCTGCTGGTGACAGACTCCCTTTAAAAAACACCCCTTTCCGACAGAAGTGTTTCTTTCAGCCAAGGCTTCGGTGAAGGACACGTGCAAATGGTTCTGCAACTTTTTTAAGTTTCATTTCAGACGCTCTAGGTGTAATGTCAACGCCCTCATTGCACCTAAAGGCTCATTAGCATATATTAAAACAATGCAGGCGCACACATGAAGATGGGACCAAAACAGATGCCAAGTGCACATGCAACAGGTCAGCCAGTGCCATAGGTACAAATCTGCTGACAGATAAAAAGGTAAAAGCCTTACAGGACCAGGTCCAGGTTTCTCTGCATCAGCCAAATTGAAGTTAAGACAGCACTCCAATTAATAGACGCCTTTATTCACCAATGCAGCTCGTGTTAAAATACCAGCTACACGTAATTGTCACTACAATATAACTGTATGGTGCTCTTCCAAGAAAACACTGAAACGCAATATCAACTGTGATAAATATTTGAATCTTCTGCTGTGAAATAATTGCTCTTTATGGCACGCTAAAGCAAAGGGAGTAACTCAATGCAAACCTATGTTATCTCTTGCTCTTCTCAAATTCCCACTAAGACAAGACGGACATCTGTGCCGTCTCTCGTGCCCTTTGCATTATTGCTGCCCTATGCAAGATTCGACAAAGCCTACCCTATGCACATGTATAATGCAAAGCTCTGCACACAGCGGCAGCCGAGCTGTCATCAACATCTTCCATCTGTTCCACTTTTAATCTGAATCAGGGTGGCCCAAATCAACACAACAGAACCTGTAATAACGTCACCCCTGCTGCCAAAACAGTGCTCTGGGAGAACAGCATGACGGGGCTTGTGTTAGAACTAATTATCCATTTACCTTTCATTGACAAGAAAGAACAGATCAAAGTTTAAGACATTCCCTACAAGAAATGCCAGGCGAGGTCGACCAACCAGAATAGCGCACAAAGCATGGATAATGTACAGGTTGTTTTAAGAGTTTCACAATCTTCTCCTTGTACTGATATTAGCTAATAACCATAGGCCACCATGATATTAGAAACCAGGGTCTACATGAATTTGCAAGCTCCATTTACAGACCTCACTTTCAAATGGATAATTAGGACATGCACAGACCAGGCTCACAGCCGAAGCAGAACCTCCGCGAGAAAAACCTGCAGCAAAACTGTATTGGATGAGACACGACTTCTCAGTCTTTTTCTATGTGGACCTCAATGACAGAAAATGCATGTCCTATTCTTGTCCGCAATTGCAGACAAGAATAGGCATTTCTATGGGGGTGCCGGCCGGGTGTATTTCAGTTCCGCAATGCACTACGGATATGTGAATGGACCCTAAACTACGCAGAACATTAAAATAAGCACAAATGGAGTGAATTATGTTATTAAACCAGATATTGATGCAGTCAGTGAAAGGCTTTTGAAGCAGATGATCTCTTGTGTTATAACTGCCTCCCAAAGCCGAACCTCACCAACAGCTAGGGGGCGTGTCACGGATGTAGTAGGGGAGAACACCAAAAGACAACAAGAACGAAGGGGAAAGACCCTAGGACTCACCGCTAGGGAAGGAAAAGGGTCACCACCTATAAAACCCTGCTCCTGGCCCTAACTCCTATCCGTATGGGCACCTCTCGATGGTAGAGATGCCCGTACACAGGAACCTAGAAAACCCCGGTGGCCCTCAGATGCCCTAATGGTAATAACAGGGCAGAGACAACCCGCTCCTTCCCTGGTGAAGGAACCAGCGTCTCGCTGAGGCCTAGTAAACAACAAAGGTGGGGGGGGGGGGGGGAATACAAAACACAAGCGGAACACTTAACTTCTGAGGCTGATGGATGATGGACGAACAGGACTTCACCAAGAACCACACTCCAGCTCTTCCAAAAACCAAATGAAGCTATCCAGAGCAAGGAGTGATGGGCAAAGTCAGACTAAATAGGGGGAGGTAAAGGTCACATGATCCACACCTGAACAGGAGGTGTGGAGATACCAGCAACACACAGACAAAGTGAAACCAAAAGTGAAACCACTGAAATGCCAAGTGTCTAAGGCAGCAGGTGATCAAGGACTGAAGTAACAATTGCCATCCCGATAACTGTTCCCCCGTGCTACAAATAGTCATTGTGCAGAGTGCTTTTTCTGAGAAATGTTACAGGGGTTTTCTGAGACCCCCATGATGCAGCTTTTTTTCTAGACTAGTGACATCATTTTGATCAGTCACATTGCCTATGTGCAGCTCAGTCCCAAAGTATACAACGTATGGCGCTGTGCTTGGTATACTGTGAGGAGGCCGCAGCGTTTGTCAGGGCGCAGTAGCCCTTTCAAGCGGCTGAATGGCAGGGTTCCATGAGTTGGACCTCCACAATCTGATATCGATGACCTCTCCTGAGGATAGGTCCTCAAAACTGCAGTCCTGGAAGATCCCTTTAATATCCTTTTATTGCTTGCAGAAAGAAAAATTTAGATTTCATTTGCAAAAACAGCCTACAACTGAAATATGAGATATTTGGCTACGGTCTAGTGGAATATGGGTGGTGTCACACACACACAAAGGTTTGGGGGGCAGTGTCTGATGCAAGCCAGGAAGGAGAAGTACAAGTTTTCCCTTTATATTTTTCATATCCTTCCAACCCCTGGCTTTGTCTCAAAAACTGCCACGAAAAGCTGTGAAGCACACCACCATACTTCTAGGAATGAGAAAAAATTAACATGGCACTCCATGGTGTAAGGGCTCATGCACATGAACAACAAAACAAAACGTATGACGTCCGTGTGCATTCCGTATTTTGCGGACCGGAACAGCTGGCCACTAATAGAACGGAAATGGAATGCACATGGAGTAACTTCCGTTTTTCTTGTGGACCTGTTGAAATGAATGGTTCCGCATACAGTCCGCCCAAAAAAAAAAAAACTGAGTGAAAATAAGTTTGTGTGCATGAGCCCAAATTCATATGAAATCTAGAACCCAGTGAAAGGTGGGAACAAGACTGCTCTCCTGCTTCAATAGTGCTGTACGGACACCCTACCATTGTAGACGTGTAACAACCTTTAGGCCTCGTTCAGACTCCTCTGTGACGTCTGCTGGATAATGGTAATAAAGTAAATAAGGTAACAGGTACTGTACTGAGAAGCACTGCAGGATTTAGGACAATTCAAATAATGACAAACGGAACTTGACTAAAATGAATACCCGTTAAAGGGCCGGGAGTAAGAATTTTTATCGTATATGTGCAAGTCTCTAAGTTCTCTACACAGAGTACTTTGCCTCCACCATAGGAAAGGCATTACAAAGAGTGAAGGAAAGAATACGGATACTCAAAAAAAAGAGCCATGTAGCTGAGCAAGTGTGAACCGATTTGTTGGGGAGGTTTGGAAGCAAGGTCAGGGTGGTTTGGGCACCAATAGCAGGGCCATTTAACACCAGTAATGGGAATGCCTTTTTTTTATCATCATGTAGCTGATGGCTTGATGAACAGTTTACGTAGACCAGCCGGTGAGGTTTATTGCACACAGCCAGCCATTCCCCAAAGGACTGAGGCTTTAATGTGAGAGGTTTCAGGAGTTTGATGATGGTTTAGGTAAATTGTAATGTATCAGGTTTTGCTTGGTGGTTGCAAAATGAAGAAAATCTGCAGCGTGACTTTCATCCTTCAGAAAGCACAGCATATATTTGATATGGGCTTGAGGTTTCAGGCATATACTGTGAAATAGACGCTCACAGCACAGCGCGGGTTGGGAGATTTAACTAAATAAATAGAGCAAGAGCCTTTGGTAATGGCAGTTTTGCTAAATCGTCAGCTTAGCAGCTAAGGCAAAGCTGAATTTATGGCGACTTCGTGGTGTTGGCTTAAGGAAATAAATAGGAACTAGACTTTCAGGTCTGCTAAATAGTCAGAGCTCTCATTGTCCAGTTTTTTTGATTTTCTCAACCACTTGGGGCCCGTCATTTACTGCATATTTTCTATACCACAGCCAAAATATGCAACAAATAACCTTGGCCCCATAAGCATTAAAAGTATTCTGGTGATGTCACCTAAATGAGAAATCGTACAGCACATGAAGAACATTTTTAGTCTAAATCATTTAATCCTCGAGGGTTGCAAATTTTTTTGCAACTTGAAGAAACAGGACTGTAATCTGGTGTACCACCAAGAGCCAGCCGCTAATAAACTCTTACACACCAGCGGCTTAGGTCCACAGGCATGCTCAACCTGCGGCCCTCCATCTGTTGCAAAACGACAACTCCCATCATTCCCTGACAGCCTACAGCTATCATCCTACAAAAGGGCATGGTGGGAGTTGTAGTTTTGCAACAGCTGGAGGGCCGCAGGTTGAGAATCCCTGGCTTAGGGCTCATGCACACGGCCGTTCCCTTATTGCGGCCCGCAAACAGCCGGCCGTGTGCACACCGCATCACAGGCGTGCATCCATTCACTTGAATGGGTCAGCAACACAGAAGGTGCAGTGCAGAACGGAGGCATGGAACTCCACGAAGCACTACAGAGTGCTTCCGTAGGGTTTCTCTCCATGCCTCCAAACAGCAAAAAAATAGAACTTGTTCTATTTTTTTTTGCAGTGCGGACGGATCACGGACCCATTCAAGTTGAATGGGTCTGGATCTATCTTCAGCAGCCGCCAGGTTGTTGCCCGTGCATTGGGGGGCCACAAGTTGTGGTCCCCAATGACCGGAAAGACTGAGCAACGGCCGTGTGCATGAGGCCTTACATACAAGCACACACGTTAACATCCCGGCTCGGAAGTGTAATTGTCCTAAAGTCCAGGTTCTGGATAGTGCAGAAAACAAGGTGAAAAGGTGATTACGGTATGAAGAGTGATACATTTCATATAACCTAGGGATTCTAAACCAATAAGCAATCTATTGCCAATCTGTGTGAGCAAGAGGAAAGGTCAGTAGAAAATATTGGAATGTAAAATAAACACTCTTTCACACTTGCGCTATTGATCTCCATTGTTCTCCATTTCAGGAATAATTCTGTGGAAGTGTCGGTTTCAGCATATAACTGACTTGAATGGAGCCAAACAGATTCCATTAAGGTGGGCCCATCCAGGATTCCGCTTTTTTTAGCGGAGGAAGGAGGAATCAGCGACGGAATACCAAGGCACATGTGAACAAGTCCTTATTTTGCTTTTTATTAAATTAAAAGCATATTTTATTTAATTACAAAATACAAAGAAAATAAAAAGCAAGAAAATAATTCTGCGTTTTGTGGCAGTAATAATGCTAACTGGACAGAATTTATCACTCAATAATAGTACAATGTGACAAATAGTTCAATGTGTGACAGTAATATAAAAATCATGCACATATGTCTAATATTAGAAGTATGCTGAGCATACTTTCCACAATGGAAACGTTCCGGCAGAGATGATGCGGTGCCGAATGCTGCAATAGCCTATTAGTCAACAGCAAACATGGTGACAATAGCATTTTGGAATATTGAACTGTTCCATATGTCAGGCAAGGGAAGGAATAGATTTTAATAATATCCTCTATTTCAATCTTTGAAGTAAAGAACAGTCTAAGCATTACTTAAAGGGGTTATCCGAGGTTGGAAATGGCCCTCCATACGCCCAAGCCTCTCACACTGATTTTACTTACCTGGCTCTCCGCGCCACTCCTGGTGCCTGCACGGCCGCAGCTGCTTCTCCCCATACGCGGATAAATAAATCAGGTGTTGGGGGGGAGCAGCCAATGGCAGGCGGTGATGGGGACGAGCCTTCCTAACATTGCGGGTGACGCTAGGGAGGCGCCCCCCTGTCACCGTCTGCCATTGGCTGCTTCCTCCCAACACCGGATGTTTTCGTCCGCACACAGGAAGAAGCAGCTGCGGCCGGGGACCTCAGGAATTTTTTAACATGCGACATGGCACCTAAAATCCATGTCTGTTTATTCAAGCCTGCAAAAATCATATTTTGCACTTTGCCTCTAGAGCCCTGCTGTGCGCCCATACAGCAGGCTACAAGCACATGTGGGTGTTGCCTTATTTATCGGGAAATGGGAAACAAAATGTGGGGTGCATTTTGTTCTGTTACCCCTTGTGAAAGTGGAAAATGTGGGTGTAAAGCAATCTTTTCTGGAAAAAAATTTTTTTTTTTTCATTTTCACAACCAAGTATTTCCTAATTCTGTGAAACGCCTGATGGGTCAAAGTGCTCACTACACACCTTGAAATATTCCTTGAGGGGACTAGTTTCCGGAATGGGGTCCAACTTCCATTTTGAACCCTGCCATGTGCTCATACGACCGTTTTTTAGCACATTTTTGGGGGGTTTATAAACTGAAGAATCAGCGTAATAAATAATGAGGTTTATTTTCTTTTTAACCCTTGCTATGTTACAGCAAAAATGGAAGAAAATGGAAAATCTTTAAAAAAATATTGAAATTTAGAAATTTTACCTCAATTTCCCATTCATTATTGTTGAACACCTCAAGGGTTAAACAAAGTTTGTAACATCAGTTTTGAATAATTTGAGGGGTGTAGTTTCTAAAATGAGGTCATTTATGGGTGGTTTTCATTACATAAGCCCTTGAAAATAATTGAATTGGTTTTGGAAATTTTGTTGAAATTTTGAAAAATTGCATCTAAAATGGTAAGCCTTCTAACGTCCTAAATAAATGAAATGACATTTACAAAATGAAGCCAACATAAAGAAGATATAGGGAAAATTTTAAGTAATAACTATTTTGTGAGGTATCACTATCTGCCACAAAAGCAGAGAAATTCATATTTAGAAAATAGTGAATTTATCAGAAATTTGTCATTTTTGGGCTTTTTAATAAAAAAAAAAGGTGAAATATATCGACAGAAATTTACCACTGTCATGAAGTACAATGTGTCACGAGAAAACAAATCTCTGAACAGCTTGGATAAGTAAAAGCGTTCCAAAGTTATTACCACATAAAGTGACACGTTTCAGATTTGCAGAAATCGGCCTGGGATTTAAGGTGGCTCGGTAGTGAAGGGCTTAAGGAAACAATGCCACTGTTATAAAATAACACCAACCACAATAAAGAAGTCAATTTTTCCATCACATTATACATTGGTCGTTTCCATGACCACCCTGCAATCCATCAGTGGTGGTCGTGCTTGCACACTATAGGAAAAAACACCGGCCTCTGGTGGCCGAGACTGCAGGAGTGGGCATAGGCTGAAACTTTTTCCTATAGTGTGCAAGCACGGCCACCACTGATGGATTGAAAAGTGGCTGTAACCATGGAAATGAGCTATGTATAATGTGATGGAAAAAGGAATACAGCTGATCAGGAGGCAATATGGATTATACATTAGTAAGTGCCTTGTATTAACTTTCTCTACATGATAAATGCCACTTGCTGAAGTGACACAACCCCTTTAAATCCTTGGCAAAAACTATAGGCAATAAAAATCAGCGACAACTGAACTCACACAGAGCCTACAACTCAATGTGGCAGGTTTCCTTTAAAGGGGTTATCCGGGATTGGGGACATTGTTGTAATAGTACTAGAGTGACATACATATTTCACACATGCATGTCCTGCCTGCGCCACATATTTCTGAAGCCCCGTTTTGATACTGCAAATTATTGGCCGGAAGTGACTATTTTTGTAAAATCAGTGACGTACCGGGTCCCTTGCAGGCGAGCGAAGCCTTTTCTTCCACTTCGCAGGGAGACTGGTGACGTCACAGTCAGTCTAAGTCATTATGTAGAGCGCACGGAGGAGCGGTAACTAGGCTTGCAGACATCGCGCTAATCCATGCCCCTCCGGTCCGGTGATGTCACCGGGCATGGATCTTTCTAATGGGGGAGGAATATGTGCGGCTGGAGGCGGGATATGTATGAGGGGGGCGGATAGATGGAGGAGTGGACGATGTGCGGCAGGAGGATGAATATGTATGAGGGGGGGGGGGGGCGGATAGATGGAGGAGTGGACGATGTGCGGCAGGAGGATGAATATCTATGGGGGGGTGGATAGATGGAGGAGTGGACGATGTATGGCAGGAGGATGAATATGTATGAGGGGGGGTGGATAGATGGAGGAGTGGACGATGTGCGGCAGGAGGATGAATATGTATGAGGGGGGGTGGATAGATGGAGGAGTGGACGATGTGCGGCAGGAGGATGAATATGTATGAGGGGGGCGGATAGATGGAGGAGTGGACGATGTGTGGCAGGAGGATGAATATGTATGAGGGGGGGGCGGATAGATGGAGGAGCGGACGATGTGTGGCAGGAGGATAAATATGTATGGGGGGGGGCGGATAGATGGAGGCGTGGACGATGTGCGGCAGGAGGATGAATATGTATGGGGGGGGGGGGGGGATAGATGGAGGAGTGGACAATGTGCGGCAGGAGGATGAATATGTATTGGGGGGGGGGGGGGGGCGGATAGATGGAGGAGTGGACGATGTGCAGCAGGAGAATGAATATGTATGAAGGGGGCGGGTGCAGGGACGAGTTGAAAGACAGTAGAAACCAGAAGATGCCGCACTGAGCTGGGACCCACAGTGCAGTGCGGCAGGAAGTCATCACACAAATAAACATCAAATGTCAACACAATCTGTGGGGGACCGTAGGAGCCATGCAGCAGTGAAAAAAATACCGGAAAACATCGGGGGAACCTTGACTCGGCTAGTCATAGTGAGTAAACTATTTAAAAAATAATAATTTTGATCCCGGACAACCCCTTTAAGTTGTAATGGATTTTGCGACTTTTTACACCAAAAACAAGGCGAAGAGGCATGATAAGCATCCCTCTTAGTGCATATCATATTGCTAAGCCATTAATGTATAAGTTGCAATACCCCTTTAAAGGACATATAAGAAAGTCAGCACTTGAAATGTGATGGAGAATGCTGTGAAATTATCTCAGCGTTTTGCATCGTGTGACAAGCTCGCAAGCCGTCAGCATACAGGATCAAACAGAATTATTAAAACGGACATCAAGAAATCAGAGCATAACACCCCGTGACAGCTGTCACTCAAGACCCATACAGAAAATCTCAGAGATTCCCAGGAGGAGAGACAAGGATTACGTTTATTATAAACGTGAGGAAATATATGAAAGAGAATGTGTCATCAGAAATTACCTATTGTCTAAAATCATGTTTTTAAAGAATTTCTAATGATGTCACTTTTAATATTCCATGTCACTAGCTATAGTTTTAAAAAATCCTAAAATCCTGCAGTTTCCACACGGGCCACTAAGCCTAATAATTGGCACCACTTCTTGGTCTGTACAGATCACTTTACTGCAGTAAGTTCATTATCATCACAGACATGACAGATATCACCTCTGTATAGAGAGAACACATAATCCAGCCTTCACAATAGGTGATATCACAGCTTATCTACTCCCTCATGACCTCTGCACAGGTCTCGGAGCATGCCTAAAAAACTCTCCCATAGAAGTCAAGTATGTCCCCTCCCGACCACTGTGTCTATGGCTCATGGTGGCTGCTGTAAAGCATAACTCTAAATGCTGTTAAGAACAGCTCAGGCAAGATGGCCGCCCCCATAATACTGTTCGGAAAATAGAATAAAAAATACACAATCATAAAATAAAAACAGATTAGAATAAAGGGTGTCTGTCACTATCTGGATTTAATTGGCAGAAAAAACATAGTACATTCCCTGTCACAAATAAGGAGAAAAGGAAAGCAAGTATAATGTATGTAACGGATCTGCTGGCACCCCGACCGGGTACCTCCGTTGATAGATGCTCCTAGTGCTTTCCGAGGACTCCAAGCACTCCACTTGACACCGTACGCACTGCAGACCCCACGAACCGCCGAAGCTTGGTTGAGGTCTTACCGTCTCCTACCCACCCTGGACCTACGACAAGGCTCCAGGCTCCAGTGGGTGAACCTCTCCTAAAACCAGAGAGCAGGAACAGCTCTTAAAAGAGCTAGTAGTTATAGCCAGGGGAGTATAGCAAATCTCCCAGCGTATAGCAATCCCCCAGTGTTGATCAGTTACCCAAACACCAGCCTCAACATGATGAAGAATAAAACAGGCACACTTTATTGAGGGCTACCCGCCCGTATTTATGCAGGTCCCCATCTGGTGGACACGCCCCTAGGGGACCAGAAGGAAGACTGTGACACAGGACAGATACGTAGCACTCAGGATACACAGACACAACACATCCCCACAATGCATCAAGGTTTCTTCCTCTCTGCCCTGGAGACACCCGAGGAGCAATTCAATTATCTCTCAGAACAAAGGGAAATCGCTAATACCCATGTGGAGACAACAGGACAGAAATCACCACCCAAACACACAATGTCACACCCCCACAGCAAACACAGACATTTAACATATCCCCAGATAGCTCAAGTCTGAGTGCATATCATTAGGTGAATGGCACTCAGAATACACGAATACAATAAAATTAGCTATCTGGGTACCCTCACATAACAAAATACAATTCCAAAGACAGATTTAAGCTGTGCGGCCGGTCTGTCTTCTCCTTTAAAGTTAGTATGGGCTATAATCCTGAGGCAAGAGGCTGGTAAACAGGCCTCTCCAAAACCCAGTGGCGAGGTTGGTTTCGCCACGATGTATAGCAGTTATAGGCGGCTGAGCAGCATGAAAGCGAACAAAAGTTCAAGATTTTATGTCAGGAAGGAAGAGAGAGTGTTGGGTGGGCACAAGTATCATTCCAGGTGGAAATTCAGCACTGAATACACTGTCAAAATGGCAATTGATTTTTCTATTCCAGTAAGCCACAGTCAGGTGAATGTGCTTCCTGATTTTAGAATTGATGTCTCCTCATAATCAGTTCTGTCTGGACATTGGCATGGAAAGAAATTACATCTTTCTCTATATGAAAGTCAGGTTGGCAGTTTGACAAAATGCTGCTTTCTGAATATCTAAACATGTCCTACACCGAATGTAGGGAAGAAAAAAAAAAAACATAAATCCCCTAAAGCTGTATTTTGATAATGGGACCACACCTGATTTAGAGGTGGAAGCATAGGTGAATGGGCGCAGCTAGGAATCTGTACCTTGGATGTCAAACACATTGCTTGATCATGAGTAATATTCATCAGATCGTTTATTTGATGAGGTCTATCCCGGTGAGTGATGAAAAGCAGTACAGCAGAAACCTGTAAATCTTCATCTCCGTTGCTGTGGAGTTTCACCTTACTGTGTATAACTAACGACAAATAGCTGGATGCAAATGATGCCGTACACCTAGAGTAGTATAGGGCTAATTCTTTATAATGAAGTTTACATATGGACAAAGGAGCAAATGATGAGTAATAGAGATGAGTGACTTTTTCATATAAATTAAATTTGCTCATGAATCAGCAGGCTTGAGCAGTGAGGGACACACGTGAAAGTATAGCAGTGCATGCAGAGTATGCATCAGCCCTGCTCTGGTAGCAGGAGCAGAGCCTCTGCGCTATCACTGCTACTTGGAGTAACAGTGCAGGTGCACTTGTGGGGCCAGCCCCTCGCTGCTCAAGCAGGCTGATTCATGAACAAATTTGTACGAATCAAGCACAGCGTCGTACATTGCATAGCCGCAGCCTTTTCAAAGAGCTGATCAGTGAGGGTCCCGAACGCTTAGTTTACTGGTAAAAGGTGAATTGCGTTATCGATTCCGTTACCACGGACAATAATGCAATTCTATGATGGAATGCATAACGGAATGGCTTTAGAGGCATTCCGTTATTCATTCCGTCATAATAGAAGTCTATGGGCTGCAAAACGGATCCGTCCCGTTTCAGTTATGCAGGGTAGTCCTCTCCTGCATAACGGAATCGGGACGGATCCATTATGCAGCCCATAGACTTCTATTATAACGGAATGAATAACGGAATACCTCTAAAGCCATTTCGTTATGCATTCCATCATAGAATTGCATTATGGTCCGTGGTAACGGAATCCATAACGCAATTCACCTTTTACCAGTAAATGAAGCGTGTGCGAATTTCATAACCTGAAATTCGCTCATCTCTACTGATGACCTATCCAGAGCATAGGTCATGAGTTAAAAAGACTTGGAAAACCCCTTTAGCCCTGCATCTTTACGGTCCCTGACAAAAGTCTTGTCGCTTGTGTACAAATTGACCTGAAGTGCCGCTAAAATATATTTCTAATCAAGATTTTGTTACAAGAAATGGGTCATTTTAATCCCAACAGCTTTTGTAATAATGTTTCAGTGCAAAACAAAACTGACAAAAAGTATTCTAATATTCACAGCTTGGTAAAGCCTATTGAGTCAATTTTTGCCAAGACATAAGTGTTGTCGCCTTGTCATATGAGCTTCACCTGTAAGTAATAATGGATCAATTAGGTCTCAGGTGTGTATAAAAAGAACCCCAGTACACTAGACCTTCACATCAACTGCAACTAGACCTCTGCAAACAAGCCTAAGATTCACCCGGAGACTAAAGTGTTGATTATCAAGAGGCTGAAGACCAGATCCACTGCTGATGTGGCAGACACCTTCAATGTGTCTCAGCGTCAAGTTCAGAGGATAAAAAAAAGATTTGAAGAGACTGGAGACGTTTTGGACAAGGCCAGGTCAGGCCGACCCCGCAAGACAACTGCTCGAGAGGACCGTTTATTGGCTCGAAAATCCAAGGCCAGCCCATTTTCCACTGCAGCAGACCTGGTCACCTGAAGTTCATGTGTCAACCAGAACAGTTTGTCAGATTCTGTCTCGAAATGGCCTCCATGGTCAAATCAGTGCCCATAAGCCAGCACTAAACAAAAGACAATTAAAAAACAGTGTGGCATTTGCCAAGGGCCACAGCCTGCTAAAAGGATGGACGCTGGAAAAGTGGCAGAAGGTGGATTTTTCAGATGAATCTTCTGTTGAATTACACCACAGTCGCCG